>NC_043975.1:13213341-13426298 GCF_902148855.1 Sphaeramia orbicularis | reverse complement strand
TACTTCAGACATGTTAGGTTATTCACATTTTATTATTAAAGGATAGTTTGTTAAACCTTTCATGCATGAATTATGAGAACCCTGATCAAAATTTATTTTCTTGAGTTTTTATTCCTCTTTAGGCATGAAAAAAAAAAGCGATTGAAAATTTTGTTGTGAATCTATTTTTCATGAACTTCAAAAAATGTCCGCTCAGTTTGACACCATGGATTAATTTTTGAAGCAAAGAAGCATTTTTTTTACTGATAGATCATGTGAAAACTATGAAATTACAACACTTTTAATGCAGCTAATCTGATGTTTTCTCACATTTTAACATACTCTAATACTAGTCATTACTCACTTTATGGAGATAATATGCAAAAAAACAAAACAAAAAAACAAAAAAAAACCTTTATGTAAAAAAAAAACAAAAACCAAAACTGTTTAATAATAATGACAAGCAATTGATTTCCACTCAACATGTTAGTGCAGATCAGGTTTATCAAGAACAGCAAAGCTACAGTAATGGTATAAATGTCAGTGTATTATTATGGGATGGGGCATTAGTGTCCACTGTGTTGGCTGATATGGAACTAAAACAACAAAACCCATGAATATATAAGTAAACATTTTCATAACTTAATGTTTTTTGCACTAAAATCAAAGAGAAAAAAATGGAGTTGTCATTATTTATAGGTTACTATGATATTATTTTTTAGTTTGATGCCCTAATCTGCACTTTGCAAATTCATCCCACGGGCCGGATTAGAACCTTTGGCGGGCCAGTTTTGGCCCCCGGGCCGCATGTTTGACACCTGTGATCTATGGCATTGTACTGACAAAAACAGTGCTTTTAGGCATTCCATGTTTTCTTTTCTGTCTGTTTTAGTCACATGATACACACAGGAGTTAGTACTGGATTGCATAACCATTGTTTCTGATGACTTTTGATGGTCTAATCATTTTTTCCGCGACTGTTTGTGTTTCCTAGGCTTCCTATTACAGCTGATGTTCAACTTCCTGCTATTTTACTCCATCAAAATTCAAGATATTCTACTTTATTTACCTGTATGTTAATCTGGATCTGTAGAAATGTTCGGACACATTTAATACTGTAAATATTTAGTTGTTACAGTTGACTAAGATGCAGCATATGGTGGTGTTTTTCAGAACCTTAATCGTCATCCTCAACACTTCATGTCTTTTCCCTATCTTCTTTTTCACATCCGTCTTTAAAAGCAGTAATGTTTCTCTGCGCTCCTCTTAAATCTTGTGTGTACCAACCAGAGGGATTTGTGATATCTCACATATTTTCCAGCAAAGATAAGAATTTCCATTTATAACTCGACAAATGGGAGGGTTTTAAGTTGTTTTTTTTTATACTTTATATCACTGTACATTGAATTTAACAGCTTATTCTATGAAACAACAACACACTAATTCCTATTTTTACATGATTATATACAAATTATAGCATAATTATGAGTATTACATAGCATTGCTGTTATTATATCCCCTAAATGTTACATAATGATCCGCTCCAATAACATTATAAAAATAATACTTGGCTTTAAATAATGATTTCAGAGGTTATGACAAAAATGTTGAATTATTATTATTATAAAGCCATTTGGTCCAATTGTGCTATCTGCTTAAAATAAATTGGCAGTGTTAGAAGAGTAAAGTTAAGGAGCTATAACAATTTGGCCAAAAATGTGACTTATGACTTAGAAATGCAGTATATCCCCAACATGTTTTGTTACCACTTAAAACTAAATTTAAGCTTATGTAGTTGTTTTGTATTTCTCTTGGGAATGTTTGAAAACAGTTGGGATCAAATTACTGGCTCAGATTTAATGTGAGCACTGAAATGGTTTGATGATGTAAATATGTAAATAATGTTTGATTTTTAATTCTAATTCTTTATTTATATATAAATGTCAATTTCTTATTTTTCTCTTTATATTTTCATTTTTTTTGTATCTGTCTTTTTTATCTGCACTTGTTATTGTATTTTTGCTGCTCTTAACTGTGAAATTTCCCCAAAATCTTATCTTATTTTACCTTACTTTATCTCATTTTGTATTCTGAATTTTGTAGTCTGAATTTCCCCTTTGGGATCAATAGAGTAAATCACTCAATCTATCTATCTATCTATCTATCTATCTATCTATCTATCTATCTATCTATCTATCTATCTATCTATCTATCTATCTATCTATCTATCTATCTATCTCTCTATCTATCTATCTATCTATCTATCTATCTATCTATCTATCTATCTATCCATCCATCCATCCTCCATCCATCCATCCATCCATCCATCCATCCATCCATCCATCCATCCCATCCATCCATCTATCTATCTATCTATCTATCTATCTATCTATCTATCTATCTATCTATCTATCTATCTATCTATCTATCTATCTCACTGTATTTAACCTTATCTTACTTTTCTTATTTTACCTTACCTTATCTCATCTCATTGTCTTTTATCTCATCTCAAATACTGTATTTTACCTTATCATATCTTACCTTACCTTATCGTATCGTATTTGACCTTATCTTATCTCACTGTATTTTATCTTACCTTATCTCGTCTCATCGTCTTTTATCTCATCTCAATTACTGTATTTTACCTTATCTTATTTCATTTTCATCTTATTGTATTTTACCTTATCTTATTTTACCTTACCTTATCTCATCTTATCGTCTTTTATCTCATCTCAAATTACTGTATTTTACCATATCATATCTTACCTTATCATATTTTTACCTTATCTTATGTCATCTACTGTGTTTTACCTTATACTTTACCTTACCTTATCTCATCTCATCTTATCATCTCTTATCTCATCTCAAATTACTGTATTTTACCTTATCTTAACTTATTTCATCTCATCTTACTGTATTTTACCTTATCTTACCTTATCTTATCTCATCTTATATCATCTTATCGCCTCTTATTTCATCTCAAATTACTGTATTTTACCTTATCTTACCTTACCTTACCTTATCTTATCTTACCTCATTTCATCTCATCTTACAGCATTTTACCTTATCATATCTCATCTCCATCTTACTGTATTTTACCTTACCTTATCTTACCTCACCTCATCTCATCTCATCTTATAAGCTCCACCCTCTAGAGCTGACCTTAAATGCATCTTATATTATATTTTACTTTGCGATTCTCAAAGAAACAAGTAAATTTTAAAGATAATTTACAATTGTCAGTGAAATCATCATGAATCACACTTAGTGTTATTCTTTCTTTGGTATAATCCAGTGTTCATACCTACATGTGTGACTTTTCTTGACTTTCCTCCATATGTTTTTCTCTCACAGGCCTTAAACAATAACTTCTATAAGAGCTCCTCACCGTATGGTTCCCTCAACAACATTGTGGACGGCCTGAGCTCTTTAGCCGACCATTTCTCCGACCTCTCCCTTTCCCCGGAGACGCGGTAAACCCAGCAAAAGGCCGCCGCCCAACTACCTGTGCCACCTCTGCTTCAACAAAGGACACTACATCAAGACTGCCCTCAGGTGAGCGTGTCCGGTGGGCTCTGCGCTGCTTTACATCAGTCAGGTGCATTAGTCTGAAGCTTTACATCAGGCTTTGGTCTAAACTGAACCAGGTGTGCAGTGTGTGGGCCGTTGGAGCCGTCCATCAAACGCACACACACATGCAAATGAACTGCAGCCTGATGAGATGATAGAACTTAAAATACTGTGAACAGTTCAGGGCTTTGACACAGTTCTATTCATCATGTTATAAACGGTATTTTTTATATCCCTTTTCAGGGGGAAACAGACTCCTCAGCACATATTTGGGTCAGTTGTGCCACCACAGGTTGGTAATGAGCAGCAGATGCCAGATTGGATCTGTGAGCTCGCTTTAATGAAAGATGATAGGTTTCTCTGTGGAAATAGGCACGACCTCTACTCCAAACACGAAAAGAAATATTAACCGCCGCTTTATGCGCAGCTGCGGTTCCCCATTGATCATGTTGAGGGGGAAATGCCTGACATTTGTTAGGTGTAATGGAAATAACCATATGACTGATGGACAGGATGTTCTGCACAAGCAAGTCAGCAAAAGGGAAAAACTCAAATAGATCACAAACTTTAAATGAACTGTTGCACAAAGTAGTGAAGTTTAATAGTTTCCTTTAGAGCAGGGGTGTCAAACGTGCAGCCCGGGGGCCAAATGCGGCCCGCCAAAGGGTCCAGTTCAGCCCCTGGGATGTTTTTGCCAAGTGCAAAAATTCCACAGTCTTGAATTGAATTAAGCAAAAAAAATTTAGCTTGAATTAAGGTAAAATCTTGAATTAAGCCAACAAAAAAAAATCTTTAATTAAGTAAAAAAAATATAAAAATCTTGAATTAAGCCAAAAAAAAAAAAAAAACATCTCAAATTTAGCAAAAAAAAATCTTGAATTAAGCCAAAAAAATCTCAAATTTAGCAAAAAATCTTGAACTATGCCAAAAAAATCTTCAATTAAGTAAAAAAAATCTTGAATTAAGCCAAAAAAAACTCTCAAATTTAGCAAAAAATCTTGAATTAAGCCAAAAAAAAATCTTCAATTAAATAAAAAAAAAATCTTGAATTAAGCCAAAAAAATCTTCAACTAAGTTAAAAAAATCTTCAATTAAGCAAAAAAAAATCTTCAATTAAGTCAATTAAATTACCTGCTGCACTGAACTGTGAATGTCACACGGCCATAAGTGGTATCGGTGCATTTGTATCGGATGTCTTTTACGAGTACGAGTACCACACACTGAGTATCGGAGCCGATGCCGATACTCGTATCGGTATCGGTGCATCCCTACTTTCATGTATGCATTGATATATTTGGACCAAGTCTTCCTTGGTCTCCCACATTCTCTGGGGCTGGGAATCACCATGCTTGTGACTGTGTTAACAAATGAAGTGGCAAGTTTGACGCGCCAGTACCATACTAACAAGGTCAGAACAAACAATAACTTAGCAAAGATAATAACATCACATGATAACTTTCTACCTTCACAAGCCTCATAATCCACATATTCAACAGAGACGCTGCCATTTCAGCATCAAACCCCATTCTTTCATTTAGAGCTGTGTCCAATGCAATAGGTTCTATTTCTATTGCTTCTTTTCTTTGACTCCAAAAGTTGTTTCATAGGCCCTGTCCATACGAAGACGGTTTCGGTCGTATCTGCAGAAGTTTTGTATCGGATAGGTTTTTTGTCCACACGAAACCAGCATTTTCAGTCACTGAAACCGCAACTTTTGAAACCGTGGTCCCAGTGTGGATAAATTTGAAAAGCTGGTTTTGAGTCGTCTGTACCAACAAACTGCAACTTTTCTAAAACGATGATGTCATAGCCCCACCTCTCTAACTAGGGATGCAAATTATTGATTAATCCATTAATCATTAGTTGGTTGACCTTATCGATCGATTAACGATTAATTGATAAGCGGTGATTTTCCTGAGAACCAGAGTTTCTCTTTCGATAGGGTCTAAAAGAATAAAAGCTAAATACTGCTTATATACTTCATGAAAAAACGTGTCATATTCCTTAATGATTGATGTATTACCATTACATTACCATTACATACATTACCACTGGATACAGTACAGGTAATGACATTTATGTGGCAGAAACTAAATAAATTCTGCAGAGAAATTCAATAAAATAAATGGATCTGAAGAGGGGCAGTTTAGAAGGAATGCGCATTTCTGACTTTGTATCACTAGCTGACATGATGGAGTGAGATTTCAGCAGAGACAAACCAGCAGCCTTCGAACAGGTGTGGACAGGTGGACAGGGTGACTCCCCTGTTATTCAACTTCAGCGATGAAGCCTAGTTTAATGACTAGTTCACGCAGGCATTTTAAATCCAACTGACTCAGGGCTGCTACAAACTGACTGCACTTTATGTATTTATCACATTTTCATTGTATTTTTAGCTGCATTTCAAAACTGTATCTGACTCTACATTTTTAATTGCTTTTAAATGCATCTGCACTGTAAAGCACTTTGTGACCCCCTGTCTGTGAAAAGTGCTCTATAAAGAAAATTTACTTACTTACTTACTTACTTCGGGCAGTGGCGCCCCCTACTGTCGACACCACAAATCCCGCGGTGGAAAAGGGCAATTAACCGACAATTGATAATTCAACTGAGCACATTCTTATCAACAATTAATTGATAGTTGATTAATTGTTTGCATCCCTGTCTCTAACCTTTCACCCCGGAAGCAAGACGTCACATCACAACGACAACAACAATAGCAGACTACAGAGTTATGCTCGTGCTACAACAGCTATTGAGTTTATTGGAAATGTTGAATCCAAATCTTCATCTACTCTTTCATTACAATGAGCAACAAACAACCATAGCAAATAATATTCACTATGCTCTTGGATTTACCACAGAGAAGGGCAACCAGGAGGAAATATTGAATCAGACCCGGTTAGAACCAAGCAAGCTTTATGTGCATGCTCCATGTCTTCTCTGTTTTTTGCGATAAAGCTGGGGACAGACCCAGTGGTGGCTGCTCATCTTTCAGACAAGGGAAGCTCATTGTTGGCTAACATAAAAAGAAAAAAAGTCAAGTTATTTAACATAAATTCGTCCCTCCGTTCCTTTTAAGAAAATGGTCAGTGACCTTATCGTACCAACTAAACAAGAAAACGTTGAAATTATGTTAAATTGAAACAATGAAGTCCAATAAGTGTGTTTTATTTATAGTGCAAGAAATGAACCAGTAATTTCGTAGTGGTTTCTCTCTCGATTTCACAGCAGAATGCGCAACGGTATTAAACTGAACTCTGTCAAGTGAAGGAGTAGATCTGAAAATAGCTGTTAATCAAACGGGATTCAGCCATTCGACTGATCCTCCAATCAGCGCGTGGAAGCCCAGCGTCCAGCCTTGCCAAGCTCCGCCCACAGCTCCATTCACTCCCAGAGACACCGAGTGTCTGGGGGCGGGACAACATTGTGGCATTTAACCAATTACCATCCAGTTTTGAAGCAATGAAAAAAAACTGTTCCACTCAGTCCCATTGAAGTGCATGGCGCTGAGCGTCTACGGACAAATGCACTGAGCAGAGATCGAATGAGAAAACAGCACAACGGGAATGTATGAGAAGTGAACAACATCGAGTCTGTTGATTTGTGATAAAGCTGATTCTGAACGAACTCGTCTGTGAGTTGAACGTGTTCTAACACATTTGTAGTCAATGAAATGTCAACACAACCGAACATATTTAACCATTTAATTTTTGTAATTTTAGGTGAAGCCGGGCTTCCCTTGCAGTCTGTGAGAAATCGCCTTTGGACAGACCGTTGTTGAACATTTCAGAAGAGTTTTGTTGTGGTTAAATGAGGAATAAACACAACTTAACTTAAAGAACTAAGTTGGAATCTCTAATCAGAAGAAATATTAGTGATGTAAGTGCACTTCTAGACTTTGACACTATTTTTACACTTACACAGTACTTAAGAAATCAGATTTGGTCTTTTTTTTTTTTTTAATGGTAAAGCATGTTTCTTGCAGTGGTGAGTTTCTGTGGACTGTGCAGGCCTTCATAGTTGCCTGGTTTGCATCTGAGCTGCAGTGGACGGGAATCAAAGAATGTCACGGCTCAGTAAGATGAGAGAAGACGCACACAGGAAGTGGGTGTGCTGGGTCTTTAACAGGCTTTCTCTGGGAGGAATGAGGCCCAAGTTAACTGTGAAACTCTGCCTGTTTGATAAAGAAACACTCAGCGGAGCTCAGTGGAAGCATGTTGAGCTGGAAAACAACTGGTGAAGGTGCCTTAAAGCGTTTCATTCTACTTAATGGTATGAGATCCACGCTGTGCCCAGCATGTCAGCGATAAACATCCTGTTGACGACACGTCGAAGGGTTGGCTTCACTCGCTCCACCAGGAGGTTAAGATGTCAAAGGATTACTATGAGATATTTACGATTCCTCTTTACAACCACGCCTCTCGAAATGTGCAAATCTGGAAATCATTTCTGTGGGCTGGATCTGGGCCATTCTTGCTCTGTTTTAGAAGGATGATGTCAGATTTTATCATGTGTTGCTGATATTTTAGACCCTGAGTAATGACTGCAGAGCTGTTGTCATGATGAAGGCTCCTTAGGACGAAGCTGAGCCCAGTGTTGTGAAGCTACGGACTAATGAACAAACTGCTTTTTGTTCTTGTCGGCAGGAATCTGAGGCATTTTTTACTCCTGCCTCAATGAAATACTGTATGTGCGCTATGGATTTCTTAGTAGGTTGAGCAAAGTTTTGAAACACCTGTACTGTTTTGACTTTACATGCTACTTGATATTCTTCTCTTCTATGACAGTTTTAGTCACTTTTCATGAGTCAGTAGGCAAAAATGCATGGAAACATTCAATTATCATCTCTTAAATTATGGTCATGGGAGCTGTTTTTATCACTGCTGATGAAAATCTGATTTGACTTAGAAATCATATTTAAGACAAGGCTTTATGTTAAAATTTCACTTCATGTTAATGACTTAGTCACAGTATTTCATTTCATTATAATGAAAAGGTAAGGTTAGTAGTGTTAATCAGCTGTTACAATGGATGCAAGTTTGTTTTTTACTGTTTGCAAACATGTGATACAGTGCGAGTAACAAAATATGCACAACTTATATAAAATAGGTAGATTTTTAGATATTTTAATGAGGAAATATTACATATTAGATAATTAAGAAAACTCTACGGTGGCCTGGAGGACCTTCACCAGAGGCTGGAGCATCCATTTAGAGTGATGGAGAAGAAGTCAGAGGATTTTCAAGTAATATATTATCCTTTCCTCGTACAACCTGTCAAAGCGCTAATTTGCTACTTTCTGAGAAAGATGTAACAGTAAACTGTATAAACAAAATCAGTTTTAATTAAACAACCAAATATGTAGTTACTACACCTTTCACCCCTTAACCTAGGGTCATAACATTTTAACGACCCCTTGCCAATTAAGGAGCTGAGTTCAGTTACTGTAAAGAAAGTACACAAGTGACAGTGTGCTGAGAGTAAATGGGTGTATGGTGGGAAGGGCCTGGGCTAAATAAGGAGTGCATTGTTTCACCAGAGCGGCTGTGGAACCAAAGGTCAGGAAGTCAGGCTGTATTGTTCGCTCAGCTCTGCTTGGCTGCAGTCATCCCTGTATCTCTGTGCAGAGGAATGGCTATCAGTGACTTATTTAAAGGGACAGAGATGAAGAAATTTCTGGAAACTACTTAGAAAAGGAAGTGAGTGTGTGTTCTTCCAGTCATAATAACAATTTACATTGTTGCAGGACATTTAAGTTCACACTGTAATAGAACATCTAGCAATGAAAGTAGGTTCCATGATGAAGGAAGTAAGGGGGAGGGGTGTATAAATGAATGCAAGTTGTCCTAACAATGACCCCTGTGGAACACATAGGACATTTAATTCACCTTATAATAGAACATCAGCAATGAAAGAATTGCCGTGTTTCCACTACATAGTACTGGCTCAACTCAACTCGACTCGGCCTTTTTGTGTTTCTGTTACGTAGAAGAACCTGGAATCTGGTACCTGGTACTACTTCTTTAGTACTTGCTCGGCCAAGGTTCTAAAATGGGTGAAAAGATACTAAAATGTGATGTGTAAACACTGCAGACCACTGATTGGTCAGAGAGTTGTCCTCTGCATCATTGTGTCATCAATGCACAACACGCCAGTTTTTAAAAAAGCCATTCTGAAGTTACAATAATTATACCGGTAGGCTAATCCATGATGACAGCCCACAAAATGACACTGGCCGGTTGAGGAGTTCAGATATTTTTGTCCTGAGTGGCCGATGAAAAGATTCAGCGTGAGCTTGACGGGGCAACACGCAATGATCGCGTTTATCAGCAACTCTCTGAGCAGACGTCACGGAAGTTACACATCGCATCGCTCTGACGTCCAGGTACTCTAAAGTCGGTAGTTTCCTGTAATGGAAATGGTCTCCAGGAATAGTACCTGATACCTAAGTCGAGTCAAGTCAGACATAAAATAAATTGGACATAAAAAAGTCTACATATATGGTTTAATAATGCAAAAAAAAACCAACAAAACATCTAATGTATAGTATGCAGTTATAATAATCATCGTTACTGTCCCAAAATCCCCCATTTGACTACCCTCCAATCATTTATTTCATGAATTTATTCTGTTGTGTTGATGTCTTGCTCATCTAAAACCCTGGCACTGTTAAACTCTTTGGGATAAAGATAAGAACAAATATAAAAACGCAGTTCAAACCAATAAGTAGCTTAATGTCAAATCCTATAAGATCAACAAGTACAAGACTTTAGTGCTTTAATTAGTCTCTGTTTTAGGATTATATTAATATAGAAAGTCCTGTAAAACAAAGAAGCAGTTTCTACCATTGTATACTTCTTTTATTCAAAAATTATGACTGATCCCAGTCCTGTTTCTTGGTGGAGACCACTGGTTTGTATTGATATTTGGAGAAAGAACTACTTCATATGAGTGCCAGATTCACAAGAAAATTCAATGAAGCCAGAAAGACATTTATTGGACTTTTGAGTCCCTTTAACTTTCATTTACATAGTCTTTGATCAGTACATTAAAGTGGACATTTATGCTTTTTCTGGAATGATGTATCCCTTTTGTTTTTGCACATGAAACTGTAGCTGTATAGTTCAGTTCAGTGGAATCTCATGTAACAGCATCTGATTGCCGCCTCTTCGGTCCTTTTGTTTTCGGTGACTGATAAATGTCTTATCTGTCCTCAGTAGGTCGTCTGTTGCTTTTGGCTTGATCGTCTGCTGAGGAGGACAAGTTAGATAGAGGAAACTGTGGAATGTGGGGTAGATAGACTCCCTCTGATAAACGTGGCTGCATGGATGAGACGGGAATGCACTGAGGCCCTGGGTTTTTACAGAGCATGTTTTAAATAGAAAACCACTTTGCCATAGCCTTTTCCTTAAAGGAGTGATATTTTGCTTTTTTAAATGGAATTATGCATTTTAAAACATTTCCCTGTGGCTATATAAACTGTAAATGCTATGCTTGGTCTGAATTCTTCATTAATTCAACTCCACAGGTCCATCTTCAACCCTATTGTGAGTAATGACACTAGACAGGTCATTTTAAGCGCTGGCCCTTTAAATGCAATGAGCCACTTCACGCCCCACCTCCTCCAGGTTGTTGATCGTGCTTGCAACTTGAGTTCGTTAATACAACCAACAACTGAACATTTTAGGTAATCGGCTTGAAGTTTGGACATATTTTCAGTTTTTACTACAACCGCTGCTGCTGCTGAACAATTCTGTCGTACTCAGAGAAATGTTCGTCGGAAATCTTGACCTTATATGTGCAAATGTTGTGATGTAACTAGTTATAGACACAACAAATTAAGCAGGAATTAAAACTGGTTGTAGAAATCCACTCGATTTTTGCCCAAATGAATAAAAGATAGCTTTGCAGCACCTGGAGGGTTCAAATTCAAACTTTATGAACTATTAGGGTCCACATACACAAATAAATGAACCAAAGACTAATAAAAGTAGGTTTAGCGAAATATGACCCCTTTAAGTGATTTACCACCATTTATTATAAAATTATCTCATGTATTTTTGCACTTTTCAGTGAAAACCAGGTATTTTCCTATATTTAATTTACAGATCATGTACTTTAATCATCATTCTCAAATTATTTGAGGGTTATTCAATCAAAAACAGAGAAAACACAAGAAAAACTGACTTTTCCAGTAAAATATATCATAAAAACAAGCATGTCCATCCACTGTCATTGATCCAACTCCATGGTTTTTACTTCTGAGTCAATGTTGTAGAAGATGATGGAGTTTCCACGTTCACTACGGAGCCTCTGAACGTCCAAATGGGTCATATCTGATGACCATGAGAAGATGACAATCTGTATTTACACCAATTATTTCCATGTATTGGATCAACAGTAAACATTTTAGATCAGTAGATGGCTTGAGTCACCAGTGGCTGTTTGGGTCTCTATGGGTTAAGGCTCTGTTTAGACTATGAAGGTTTAGTCATACAACAGAATGCTTTCAGGACTTTGTTTAAGGTTAGATGACCTCAACTGTCATGGTTGAGATAATACACATTTGTTTACTGTTACTGATAAAACATAAACTATTGCTGGTCTGAAACAGGAAATACATGCGAGTCTGCTGTGTTTTTTGACCCATCAATCCAACCTCCTCTGACGCTGTGTAAAAATACTACATGTTTGTATGTGGCTGATGCTGCTTCGCACAACCACTGTGTTGCTCAATAACAAAATGCAATAAGCTATAGTAAAATACTGCAAAACAACATATGGCTTCTAACAGCACTAACTACCAGTAGTCGAAGAAGTATTCGGAGGTAAAAGTACCAATACAGCAATGTGGAAATACGTCATACAAGTAAAAGTTAAAGTGTATGAGGGTGTGGTCCCTGTAACAATTTATTATAAAAGACAATAACATCAGATTATTTACAGTGAAGCATTGGTATTAGCACAGCGTGTTACTGTCAAAGCTGGTTTTAACTACTTTGGATCCAGTTTTATATGTAGACACAGAAAACCTGAAACCTGAGGGCTGGGTGTGATGAAAGAATCTGTTTTGAGTTTGTGGCCTTTTTCATCTAATCATATCCTACATACTGGATGATTTTAGCATTTACTGAAACCAAACAACATGGGAAATTCAGAACAAAAGTAAAAGAATAATTGTGTGGAGATGTTATAGCATACACACCTGAGATGTGAATTTTACTACACACAACTTATGGTAAAGCAAGGAACACACTGGAATTTTTGGGCCATTCCAGACCAAAGATGATGAAGGAGTAGGGATGGATGGATGGATGGATGGATGGATGGGTGAGTGAGTGAGTGAGTGGCTGGCTGGATGGATGGACGGGTGGATGGGTGGGTGTATGGATGGATGGATGATGGATGGATGATGGATGGATGGATGGATGGATGGACGGACGGACGGGTGGATGGGTGGGTGTATGGATGTATGGATGATGGATGGATGGATGGACGGATGGGTGGGTGGATGGGTGGGTGTATGGATGGACGGACGGGTGGGTGGATTGGTGGGTGTATGGATGGATGGATGGATGGATGGATGGGTGGGGGGGTGGATTTATGGATGGATGGATGGATGGATGGGGTGTGGGTGGGTGGGTGGATAGATGGATGCACAGACGGACGGACAGATGGATGGATGGATGGATGGATGGATGAATGGATGGATGGGTGTATGGACCTTACTGATCCAAATCTGCGACATTGCAGTTTACAACAGCATTTGACAGTAAATAACAGAACACAAGAGCAAACACACTATACATAATAAATCAGAAATAAGTACAAACAGAACAGGGTCAGAAATCCAGATGATTAACAGTAAGGTGCAATAATTACCTTTAATGTGCAAGTGAAATGTAACTATATGGTAGGATGGAGGTACATAAATAACAGTAAAGTGCACAGTGGAAATAGGATTTAAGACCAGGTTTAAACATCAGTCAGAGTTGAGTTTATTGTAAAGAGAAACGACACATGGCACACCAGAGTGAGAATGTGAGAGTGAATGAACAATGGGTCAATAATGTAAAGCGCTTTGGGTGTCTAGAAAAGCGCTACATAAAATCCAATCCATTATTATTATTATTATTATTATCATTAAACGGTTATGGTTGTTTTTTTATTATAGAGTCTCCTCATAAAGAGTCTCCTCGCTAAAGTTATTTGTAGCAGTATTGAGTTGGAGTAAAAAAGTACACATATGCGTTAAAGGTTACTTTCCACCCCTGCTGTTTTTTGATTATGAAAGAAACGTTTTGGGCATCTTATTAGCGACCTCTGGGAGCCCGTCTGTCAGGCATCTGGTGGCTGCGGAGAATCTCAATGCCAGAAAAAAACGAGCACTAACTCTTCCTCCCCACAGCGGTTTCCTCTCTTGAATCTCGATCAGTGTTTTCAACTGAAGTGGGGGATATTTCGCTGTTGCATATTTCTGCCAGCCCACCTGCCCCTGTCATTCACCCCGTGTTAAACATAACGCTGCTCTACAGATGTATTTGTCGTCAACTTGACCACATGTTCCAGCAGACTCTGAGTTTTGCAGACATTATCTTTGCTTTATAATCCTTTTTTTTTTGTGTGTGAAAAAGATATGGATGGGAATAATGTGTGTGGAAATGAAATGTCTGTGCGTGTTTTCAACAATGGCTTTGATGGATGACTGAAATTGTAGGAAAACAGAAAAGCTGCAGTTCTTGGATTTTTAATATTTATCTTAGGGGGAGTGAAGGCAAACCTCACAGTTGGTCAGATAGATGGAAATTTATAAAATCATTTGATATCTTGATGCGTCTAAAAGTGGACCACTTGGCCCTGGTAGTTCTGGAAAGAGGAAGTCCCATTGTGTAAAACAGGACATTAGTTTGCTTCCATTGGCTGTGGAGCGTCTCGCATCTCGTTTCCTCGACTCACAACGCTCTGTGGTTTGTGCTTATTGTTTTGGTGAGGGGTTTGATCTGCTTTTACATGTGTGCAGAAATGCTGAGTTCAGCTTTGACACTATTACACTTCCAGTATGGTAATTAACCCTTTCA
This sequence comes from Sphaeramia orbicularis, assembly GCF_902148855.1. Lineage (NCBI taxonomy): Eukaryota > Metazoa > Chordata > Actinopteri > Kurtiformes > Apogonidae > Sphaeramia > Sphaeramia orbicularis. The sequence continues at coordinate 13,411,668 of NC_043975.1, read as the reverse complement.
TGCATGAATTACAAGAACCTTAGTCAAGATTTTTTTCCTGATTGCTTTTATTCCTCTTTAGGCATGAAAACAACAATGTGATTGACTTTTTTTTATTTATAGAGCACTTTTCACAGACAGAGTCACAAAGTGCTTTATCAATTCAAATCAGAATCAAATTAAGTTTACAGAGAAGTTTTTTAACCCTTTCATGCATACTGGTCACTACAGTGGACAGCTATTCTACAGCTGTTCTCTTGTATATTCATGGGTTTTGTTGTTCTTTTTTTTTTTTTTTTTTTTTTTTTTTACACATATCTTTATTAAAGTTTTAAGACACTACATATCTTTTCTGACATGAATTGGTAACATGTAGATCTCTCTGAGGATAAACCCCCAGAATCACAAGCCCTCCCCATAGTTTTCACACAGTTTATAAGTAAATACATGTTTCTGTGCGTCAAAAATTAAACGTGTGGTGTCCAGCTGAGTAGACATTTTTGCAACTTCATGAAAAATAGGTTCATAAGAATTTTTTTGTTTGTTTTTCATTATTATTTTTTAATGTATTTTTTAAATTTTTAAATTATTTTTCAGAAGAAAATTTTCAATCGCATTGTTTTTTTTTTTCATGCCTAAAGAGGAATAAAAACACTCAGGAAAAAAATTTGATTAAGGTTCTCATAATTTGTGCATGAAAGGGTTAATGAACCTCTTTGTCATGGAGTTACAAAAACCATGTGTTTAATTTTTGAAGCAAAGAAACATGTATTTAAAACCTATTATTGGAAAGTGATATACTGTGTGAAAACTATGAAATAAATATTTTTAATGTAGCTAATCTGATGTTGTCTCATATTTTAACATAGTCTAATACGAGTTGTTACTCACTTCATGGAGATAATATGCAAAAAAAAAAAAAGAAAACTTAATTACAGTCTTATAACAATTAGCAACTGATTTACACTAAAACATGTTACTACAGATCAGGTTTATCACAAACAGCAAAGTTATAGTAATTGTATGAATGTCAGTGTATGGGATAATGCATGAGTGTCCATTGTATTGGCTGATATGCAATTAAAACAACAAAACCTGTGAATATACAGGGTGGGGAAGCAAAATTTACAATGAAAATTTAGTTGTTTTTTCTCAGCAGGCACTACGTCAATTGTTTTGAAACCAAACATATATAGATGTCATAATCATACCTAACACTATTATCCATACCTTTTCAGAAACTTTTGCCCATGTGAGTAATCAGGAAAGCAAACGTCAAAGAGTGTGTGATTTGCTGAATGCACTCGTCACACCAAAGGAGATTTCAAAAATAGTTGGAGTGTCCATAAAGACTGTTTATAATGGAAAGAAGAGAATGACTATGAGCAAAACTATTACGAGAAAGTCTGGAAGATACTATTAAAGAAGAATGGGAGAAGTTGTCACCCCAATATTTGAGGAACACTTGCGCAAGTTTCAGGAAGCGTGTGAAGGCAGTTATTGAGAAAGAAGGAGGACACAGAATAAAAACATTTTCTATTATATCAATTTTCTTGTGGCAAATAAATTCTCATGACTTTCAATAAACTAATTGGTCATACACTGTCTTTCAATCCTTGCCTCAAAATATTGTAAATTTTGCTTCCCCACCCTGTACAAGAGAACAGCTGGAGAAGAACTGTCCACTGTAGTGACCACTATACATGAAAGGGTTAAAGCAGGAGTGCGTGATATAGTTTTTTGGCGTTATTGATCAAAGATCCCATGAACGATTGTCAGAATTCCATCATTCAGCTTTTGATTAATCCCAGTCATAGTTTGGTGCGATACCAGTCATCCCTGTGGCGACACTGGTACAGTTGTCTTTTACAGGGGTTGGACAAAATAATGGAAACACCTAACATTGTGGCATCATAGAAGGTGTTTCCATTATTTTGTCCAACCCCTGTATAATATTGATGTTTGTTTGTATTTTTAACCTATATTTCTAAATGTATTCTGTTTGTTGATTGCTTGTTTGTTTTTAAATGGACTCCAAGTCTGCAAATAAAGATGATGATGATGATGACGACTACCTTCCAGGAATTCATTCAAGGGCTGCACAATATTGGAAAAAACTGGCATTGCGATTTTTTTAAACCCTGCGATATATATTGCAATATGAAAAAATACTCAGGAGGATATAATAGCTGTGTGGTGCCGACGTAAAGGGTCAAACAGATTAGTTGTGTTTCCTCTCATACAGAACACGCATTTTTGTATCATCCTTCTTGTAGCCGAAATAATTCCAGCTAACTGACATTGCTTTTGTTTTTGGCACCAAGTCTTCGTTTACGGTGTTTCTGTTGTTCGTTGCTCATTTTTCAATGTTGTTACCAGCGACTCACTCAAAACTGATTAAGAACGATTGTGATTGGTGGATCGCTGCATGCAGTGTGTGTCAGGTACTCTTGAAATTAGATGAGAACACGTTGAGTCCATTTGCCTCCGACATCGCAGGACCTGCGATGTAACTATTGTGCACACGTACGTCATGATGTCGATGCTCAAAGGATATATTGTGCAGCTCTAATTCATTCATTTATTTTATTTATTTCGTTCATGGTTGTGCATTTCATCAGTTTAAGTTTTCACGTTGTTGGAATGCATTACTTTTTCTTTTTTTTTCCATGGTTAATTCTTATGTTTTTGTTTTTCTCTCCTTATGTCATTACTGTCCCACCAGAAGAAATTCTTTTTTGCATCTTTTGCTACAGTAAACTTTTGAAGAAATCAATTATTACTTGGTTTTATTGCTGGTTTTAGTTTTTAGTTTTTGGGGGGTTTTTTTAGGTCTTGGTTTGTAAAAGCTGAGATAAGGCACGATGTTTCATATGTTTATTAAAGCCACTTCATTCGAACACAATGACACATTAACATTAGGGGGAAATTAAGCTGATTTACATGCAGTTCTGTTTTATTTCAGTTTTAGTTTTAATGTTGTTGGAATGTATTACTTTTATTTTTTTTGAGGTAATTTTTATTTTTCATGGTTAATTCTTCTGTTTTTGTTTTTCTCCCTGATGTCATTACTGTCCCACAAGAAGACATTATTTTTTTTACAAATTTAGCTACAGTAAAGATTTGAAGAATTCAGTTATTACTTGGTTTTATTGCTGGTTTTAGTTTTAGTTTTTGTTTTTTTTTAGGTATTTATGTTTTGGTTTTAAAAGCTGAGATAAGGCATGATGATGTTTCATATTTTATTAAAGGCACTTCATTCTAACACAATAAAACATTAACATTAGGGGAAAATGAAGCTGATTTACATGCAATTCTGTTTTATTTCAGTTTAAGTTTTCACATTGTTGGAATGTATTACTTGTTTTTTTTTTTCATGGTTAATTCTTATGTTTTTCTCCCCTTATGTCATTACTGTCCCACATGAAGAATTTTTTTTTTTCATCTTTAGCTACAGTAAAGATTTGAAGAATTCAATTATTACTTGGTTTTATTGCTGGTTTTAGTTTTTAGGGTTTTTTTTGTCTTAGTTTCTAAAAGCTGAGCTAAGGCACGATGTTTCGTTTATTAAAGCCACTTGATTCTAACACAATGAAACATTAACATTACGGGGAAATGAAGCTGATTTACATGCAATTCTGTTTGATTTCGGTTTTCACATTGTTGGAATGTATTACTTTTATTTTATTTGAGGTAACTTTTATTTCATGGTTAGTTCTTGTGTTTTTGTTTTTCTCCCCTTACGTCATTACTGTCCCACCAGAAGAAATTCTTTTTTGCATCTTTTGCTACAGTAAACTTTTGAAGAAATCAATTATTACTTGGTTTTATTGCTGGTTTACTTTCTAGTTTTCTTGGGGGGGGGGGGGGGGGGGGGGAGTTAGGTCTTGGTGTATAAAAGCTGAGATAAGGCATGATGATGTTTCATATGTTTATTAAAGGCACTTCATTCTAACACAATAAAACATTAACATTAGGGGAAAATGAAGCTGATTTACATGCAATTCTGTTTTATTTCAGTTTAAGTTTTCACATTGTTGGAATGTATTACTTGATTTTTTTTTTCATGGTTAATTCTTATGTTTTTCTCCCCTTATGTCATTACTGTCCCACAAGAAGACATTATTATTATTATTTTTTTTTTAACAAATTTAGCTACAGTAAAGATTTGAAGAATTCAATTATTACTTGGTTTTATTGCTGGTTTTAGTTTTTAGGGGTTTTTTTGTCTTGGTTTCTAAAAGCTGAGCTAAGGCACGATGTTTCGTTTATTAAAGCCACTTGATTCTAACACAATGAAACATTAACATTACGGGGAAATGAAGCTGATTTACATGCAATTCTGTTTGATTTCGGTTTTCACATTGTTGGAATGTATTACTTTTATTTTATTTGAGGTAATTTTATTTCATGGTTAGTTCTTGTTTTTGTTTTTCTCCCCTTATGTCATTACTGTCCCACCAGAAGAAATTCTTTTTTACATCTTTTGCTACAGTAAACTTTTGAAGAAATCAATTATTACTTGGTTTTATTGCTGGTTTTAGTTTTAGTTTTCTTGGGGGGGGGGTTTAGGTCGTGGTTTATAAAAGCTGAGATAAGGCATGATGATGTTTCATATGTTTATTAAAGGCACTTCATTCTAACACAATGAAACATTAATATTAGGGGAAAATAAACTGAAATAAAACAGAATTGCATGTAAATCAGCTTAAAGTTTTCACATTGTTGGAATGCATTACTTGATTTTTTTTTTTCATGGTTAATTCTTATGTTTTTCTCCCCTTATGTCATTACTGTCCCACAAGAAGACAATATTATTATTATTATCATTTTTTTTTTTTTTACAAATTTAGCTACAGTAAAGATTTGAAGAATTCATTTATTACTTGGTTTTATTGCTGGTTTTAGTTTTTAGGGTTTTTTTTTGTCTTGGTTTATAAAAGCTGAGCTAAGGCACGATGTTTTGTTTATTAAAGCCACTTGATTCTAACACAATGAAACATTAACATTAGGGGGAAATGAAGCTGATTTACATGCAATTCTGTTTGATTTCGGTTTTCACATTGTTGGAATGTATTACTTTTATTTTATTTGAGGTAACTTTTATTTCATGGTTAGTTCTTGTGTTTTTGTTTTTCTCCCCTTATGTCATTACTGTCCCACCAGAAGAAATTCTTTATTGCATGAAAAAAACTGTAAGAAACATTCATCTTTTTTTTCTTTTAACCTATAACTCAATCCAGTTCCAAAAATCCTCTTCTTTAAAAAAAATAACATACAGTCATCTATTTGTTTCTTTATTATGGGATAAATGCTTACACAAGATAAGGAAAAGCAACACTTAATCCGACAGAGGAGCCTTTAAAACTCACAAAAGCCCTCAGTGTGGAAGTCAGCCCAGGCATTTATGTGTTGTTTTCTTTTGGTAACAGCTGATGCCGCGGGGGTCCGTTACAAATGAAACCCAGCGAGATGGAGAGATAGAGCTGTGTGGGTTTGTTAGTGTGGCGTAATTGACCACAAGCTATCCAATGGGCCTCTAAGTCTCATGGGAGCCGGGGAGAGAGTGAATGAGGTGGAGAGAAAGGAGAAGGGGTAGTGCCGGTGGTGGTGATGGTGGTGGTGGTGGTGGGGGGGTCCATTGTTTATCCTGATGGTTTCCAGATGATGGCAGAGGGAGGGGGAGCCAAGCTGCTGGGCCTCTCTCACCAGGCTGCACTGATCTGGGCCAAACTTATCTGCCGCAGCTATAAAATCTAGCTTTACATCGCTCAGCGCGTCCTGGGTCTGATTTAAGCGACATGACTTAAGTTACGAGTTTTGCATGGGATGTGTTGTAATGCACGTAATAAATGAATTTAATATACCAAGAGGTTTCTCACATGTGGTTTCAGACTGCAGAGATCTTCAATCACACACAAAAGTGTACCGTCTGCGTCTATTTTAATTATCGACCAGATGATAAAGCAAAGACGCTGTCTAAGAACGCCCCAATTTTTTTTAATTTTTTTTTTATTATTATTATTTTTTTTTATCAGATCAGATAAAAACTGAGAAATGTCATGTTTTTGTTTAGGAGGGAATCATTTCAGCACATGACATCTGAACATAGTTAACAGTTGACATCATCAGATCTAATTACATGACTTTTTTTTTTGTCTTTATTTCTGTTTTTATGTCACTTCACAGCCAACGCATCTTTATACCTAAACTACAGAAGAGGTCGATCACTAAATACTCCCTGATCAGGAACTTTTCCTAAACCTAACCAAGTGTTTTTGTGTGCGTAAAAATGACTAAAGGGCGAGGTCAAGGGCGTCACAAATGTACCGCCCACTACTTTTTGATTCATAACTTTTGAACCAGACAAGTTTAAGACAAATATTACACATAATTGGAAAGGTCTAAATGTCATCCTAAACATACTCAAAGGGCAAAATTTAGTGTCAAATGTTTTTAAATGAAAACTATCAAAAACTACTAAACTACTAAAAAATTGACGTCTATTTTTTTGCAAGAGTTACAACGTTCAAAAGTGAAGTTCCCATGACATTTTCATCCTCACATGTATTCAGTGTATACTTTAAACTACCTATTTTACAACCCAATAATTGGTTACAGGGAAAAAATATTTTATCATAGCTAAATAGGAAGAGTTTTGAAAAATGGCCGCATCACGGATGGACAACAAAAGTAAATATCAAATTCAACATTTTTTATTTCAGTTATCAATATCATACTTTTTTTTTTTTTTTAACAATATTTACAACACAAAATAATGTTAACATTATATTCAAATGTATTTTGCATAGACACATGCATTTATTAATTTTAAACAATGTTTTTCAACCTTGGGGTCGCCTGGAATTTAAATGGGGTCACCTGAAATTTCTAGTAATTGATAAAATTCCAAAAAATTACTAATAAAAAAATATATGATGAGTTGACAGAGACAATCCCAATACGTAAAAGACATGACAAACTCTGAAGCTGAAACTGAAGCACTGTGGTACTACTTATCTTTCAAATCCATAATAATATAGCCTAAATGTCATCTAAAATTAATGTTTATTTGCAGTATAGTATAGCAAACTATAACATGATCAAAAACAAACTAATTTTAGCAAAAAAAAATTCTCAATTTTGAATGTCTGGGGTCGCCAGAAATGTGTTATTTTAAAATAGAAAAAAAAAAAAAAGCCAAAAAAAGGTTGGGAACCACTGGTTTAGAATATTAAATAAAATATAATAGTCAAATATCAATATATTTGGAATAAATTAGTTTATTAATGAGAATTTATAAAACGAACCCAGAATGACAGCACAAAACTTTGTCACTTTACAAACGTTCACACTCATAAAACTCCTCTAATTTTTTTTTTCCCACAAATTTGTCCTCATTTCAAAATACATTTTCCTGAAAATATAATTACCTACCCAAAAATATAAATTTGGTGTAGATTATTATAATGTAATTTTTTTGACCAGATGCTAACCTTCCCTTGACTTCGTGCTAAATACAGCTATGGCATTGAGTGTGTTCACATGCACATGAACATTGTACTTTATTCTGAAATTATAAACAGCATATTTCACTTTGTTAACCTCACAGCATAATTATTTAACCCTTTATTGGGCAAGTGACCATATTTGGTCATTTCCGTTAACATTAAATAGAGCCAGTCCCATGCCTCAGTGATTCAGAGTGATTTTACATTAATTTCTGAAGCTGTAAATAGTGAATATTAGTGATTTTTGTCAGTTTATGACTTGATAATAGTCGTGTTATTGCATGTGAGTGCTGCTCAGATGTTTTATGGCATGAGGAGGTAAATGACAAAAAATAATGTTGAAAAATCTCACAAAAATAATAAAGTCTGGTTATGTCCTCCAATAACACACTAAGGTTGAAATTTGGAATTTCTGAGTATTTAATGAGTGGACAAAAGTATTGGGACATATTGAATTCAGGTTTTTTTTCTAACATGAGTCTGGGATACAAAACAAGAACACATAAATGTCATAATATAGTTTTATATTGTGATAAATACCATATTGATTATTAATATTGATGTTTTTATCTCAAATAAGCATGAACAGGACATCTTACAGCTGTAGCCATGTTGTGTCCCAATATTTTTGTCCATATAGTTTATAAACATCAATATTTCCTTAAAGTTTAATGGGAGATTTTTTTTTTAAAGTGAGATGTGAAGAAAGTAGATGGTTAGATGTGGCAGAAAATTATTATTTACAGCCAGAGCATTAAAAATATTTTAGAAATTTAGAGGTAGAACATTTAAAATTATAGTCATGGATTAAAAAAACAAAATCAGTGTTGAGAGAAATTAAGTCAAAACCTGTGAGGCATTTGGAAGCAAAGATAACAATTTAAACCAAACTAACCAATGAAATATAATGACATTTGTCACAATATAAAACTATATCATGACATTTATCATGATTATTTTGGATCCCAAACCCCTGTTAGAAAAGAAACACCTGAATTCAACATGTCCCAGTACTTTTGTCCACATAGTGTATGAGGCTAACGACTTGTATATTCCGAATCAGGCCTTTTTCCGATTAAGATGTGGGATAAAACATTTAACATAATCCACTTTAATGATGATTGTTTGGATATGTTTAGCCTACAGTGACTTTAGAAAATCTAATTTGTGGGTTTTACTGCAGGTCGTGACATATTATGTTCAGCTGGAGTAAAGGCAAAGATGGTCTGTGATGCAGATGGATGAACCCAAACAGAAGTCCACGTTTATGTTCAGAAGGAGAAACACATCTACTGTTATAGATTATGACAGAGGATTTCAACAGGTTGACAGATAGGAGTAGATACTGAAAGGCTGTCCTTATCTACAAGAGGTTTGATGGAAAAAAAAGAGAGGGAGGTGAATTCACACAATGGAAAACTTTGAGAAAACAATATTTCTGTGGGGAACACGTGGCTGTATAAACAGGAGGAATATTAATGTTCATTGACCATGTGAACAGCTGATTCAGAATAGTGTCTTTTTCAGAATTGGAAATAATGGAATATTAGTGAGCATGTGAACAATTTTTGTACCTATATGTCATTTCTGAGTCATATTCAATTTCAATTTTTTTATTTCAGTTTATTTATTACATGTATATACTTGAAATGAAATCAGTACTCAAGACCAGCAATGTACATCGTAAAAATTTCTATAAAAATTAGTCCTATATTAGAACAAGTGTTCAGAGAACGCAAACCTCCGCCAAGCACCCCAAACGGTGTGCATGTGTGGACCGATTATTTCTTTTTAAATTGAACAGTTTCAAGGTTGTTCCATACAGCAGAAAAAGTTGAAGCTTGGTACCAGTCAGATAAAATATGGCAGATAAAATATGGAAAACCCTTGGATGGAGACTCCTTCATCTGCTAATTTTATATGAATTATATGTGTTGTATTAATCTTATTTTGAAATCAGTTCTTTCATCCTCCTATTGATCTCTTTCTCTTATTGTTATTTTCATCCATCAGTGTTCTGTGCATTTTAATATTAACTCTATGTCTGATATATACACTATAGATTGTATAAAAAATGCTGTATTGGTTTTTCAACTGCAGTTTTGAGCCTTTTGTACGGTGGACCAGAGGGGCAATAGCCCAAAAAATTATCCACTGTAAAAAAAAGGAGATTGTGATTTATATAAAAGAAATATCTGAAAATAAATGTACCCCTTAAATAAAAATACACAACATAACACATTCTCAGAATAGACTCATTCCTTTTTCAAACTAAATGGATGTGACTGTATGTAAAATATGTATGTTGCTTCAGAGAGAAAATCAGTGAGAGAAGGAGCACAGGCTGTGACCTGGGTCGGTACCAGGGTCAGTACCAGAGTCCAGTATGGGTTCAGTACCAGAGTCCTGTACAGGGTCAGTACCAGGGTCCAGTACCAGGGTCCAGTACAGGGTCAGTACCAGAGTCCAGTATGGGTTCAGTACCAGAGTCCTGTACAGGGTCAGTACCAGAGTCCTGTACAGGGTCCAGTACAGGTCCACTTTTTCCAAACTTTTCCGCCTGTACTCCCAACGCTCAGTACTGTGATTAAACACACTGTCTACACAGTAAGTCACTTTTAAGGGCTTTATTTTTGGCTGAAACACACACCATCCATAAATCTCTAATACGTGCTGCTCTATGCCGTCTTTGGACGGATGTGAACAGAGGAGAAGTTCACTTCAAAATAAAACAAACCGGTTTTGGATAAGCCATGGTCAAATTAGATGATCATCATCATTAAATGTCCTGAAAATTATTTCCCTCCATGAATCTTCTTTTACTTTTTCTCTTCCTTGCCCACTATCCACCGCATTTCCATTAATTACCTCCACCAGGAGGTATTGTGATCACTTTGCTTTGTGTGTGTGCATGTTTGTTTGTTTGTTAGCAAGATAACTCAAAAAGTTATGGACAGATTTTCATGAAATTTTCAGGAAATGTTGATACTGGCACAAGGAACAAATGATTATCTGTCTTGGCGGAGGTCTACGCTCTCTGAGTTCTTTTCTTTGTTTTACCTGTAGTTGTGAAAATTCTTATGTTTTTTTTTTTTACCTGTCCCAGGTTACCTGTTCAGTACCCGACTCGGTGCCTGACTCTGGTCAGAACCATTCACTGTGGAATTAGAAAATGGAAACTTTTATGATTTTGCCTGGTTAAATAAGTATTGTTTCATTCATGGCAAAAAATGCAGTTTTACCTTTTTACCTCCACCAAGGAACGGTGGAGGTTATGTTTTCATCGGGGTTTGTCTGTTTGTCTGTCTGTTAGCAAGACAACTCAAAAAGTTACAGACGGATTTGGATGACATTTTCAGGAAATGTTGATACTGGCACAAGGAACAAATTATTAAATTTTGGTGGTGATGGGGGGGGGGGGGGGCTGATCTGCCTTGGTGGAGGTCTGCGCTATCCAAGTGCTTTTCTAGTTACTTTTGTGCTTTATTACAGTTGAGAAGTTGTACTTTTTTACTTTTAAGTAAAGGAGTTGAATCAGTACTTCTACTTTTACAAGAGTATTTTTCACAAAAGTAGCTGTACTTCTACTTAAGTACAGAATGTGAGTACTTCTGCCACCTCTGTGTGGTAATAAACACCACATATGTCATGTGCCTATCTGATTCCAGGAAAAGGTTAGGGCACTAGTAACCAGAAGCTGGTTTGTGCACCTATTCACACTTTCAGTTTCAACATGCAGGAAAACAACATAAAACATGTTTTGTCTCATATGAGGAATTTGCCCGGGTTTTGATGAATCTAAATCAGCCACTGGGACAATGCTCAGAATGCAGAATTCAGATCATTTCATTGGCTCTGTGGCAATAGACAAACTGGTATTTCATGCCACAGCACTCTCATTGCCAAAAAAAACCAAACAAACCTGAGCCCACTAGTGGCCTTCAGTAGTATTACCATGAATATATAACATACTGATGCTTAAGTTTCATTTTCCAGCTGCGGTTGTTACCTGCTGGTAGACACCTGTCACAGACTAAGAAGAGGTTTTTTGTTTTTGTTGTGGACGCTGGTTTAAGCACTTCGAGAAGGTGATGACGAAAACAAAGGGAAAGGTAAAAACATCAACAATAGTACCTTAATTTTTTTAATTACTGGAATTACTGGAAGTGCAACTGCATAGATACTGAACTCAGCATTTGTGCACAGATTGTTCTTTACTCAAAAGTAAGTTATCAAGAGGAAACAGACAGTCATGTTGTTGGTAGAAAGATTGAATGTCACATAAAGTTAGTTTATATAAGTATGTGACTCTAAACACCTTTATGTTTGATAGAGCTACCTCTTAATTATCTCTCCAGTCTCCACTTGTATTAAATTCATATTGAATTCCTGTACAGTGTGTGATATTAACACAGAATAGAAAAGAAAGCATACAGTATATATATATATTTTTAACACAACAGCAGCTGGGAGTAAAAAATAGGAAAAAAGGTGAACGACACGCACATCCAAAATTAGAGGTGTGCTGGATCCCAAAAAAGTAGAACGTGAGAAAAATAAAGGAAGGTCCGCACAACCAGTGAGCTCCCAAACCATTTAATGGTGACGTTTCGGGCCGAGGCCCTTCATCAGACTGAGGACAGAAACTTACACAGGTGTTCTATATGTGGCATCTAATCACAACACGTGACCCGCATTACACGTCATAACAGAAAAAAATTATTAAAACTCTTCAAACATATGACCAATTGTAAATGATCAAGAGTCTTACATTTCAAAGTATCCACAAATACAAAATACACAGGCATTATTGTTATTGCTAAAAAAAATCATTAACGTCATCACAAACTGTCCAAACCAAAGTAATGCATACTTAAATGACCAAATAAATACTTGAAATTCAATTATTTATAAATTTATTCAGGTGTCTGTACGTGGGGGTGTGGTCCATATGTAACATCACTTACACTAGTGTGAAATGAAACTGAAACTTAAAATGCTTTCAGTGTCCGACTCCCCACTTCTGTTCCTCTATTATACAGCGGACCTTTCACGAAATTTTCACAACTTCTTACTTTTATCGACTGCCCCCCATGAATTCGTCATGTTAAACCCCCCCCCCCCTTATTGGCACCCCAGGGTCTGATACTATCATAATAACCTATAAATAATGAAAACTGCAATTATTTATTGTTTTAGTGTAAAAAATTCACTTATTTTTCTTAAATTTAGTTTGTTCATTTTATTCACATTTTTTAAAGAATAGTTTGTAGATGTTAACATTTCCTTGATGTAATTTTACTTTTTTCACCCAAAAACATAATGAAAAGTTTGGAGTTGACATTTTTTAAAATATTATTATGTAATTATTTTTGTGGTTTAATCCACTTCAGATCATATTGTGCTAAATGTGGCCCCTGAACTGTATGAGTGTTCATATTTCGAAATTATACTTCACAAAAAATGTGAAAAACCTGAACAAATGTGAATAATCTGAAATATCTTAAGAGAAGTAAGAGCAATTTTTGCAATATTATGTGTGTTATAACATTTTTGTGTGTATTTGTAGCGCCACTGTGATCTGTAAGTTGTAATACACATGTGTAAGTGATAAACTGAGGTATAATATAGTTAAAATTGCACTTATTTTTCTTAATAACTTTTAGCTTGTTCATGTTATTCACATTTTTTGACATAATTCTACTTTTTTCACCTGAAAACATAGTGAAAGGTATGGAGTTGATTTTTTTTTTTTTTTTTTTTTATTATGTTATTATGTTTGTGATCCAATCCATCTGTAAGTTGTAAAACACATGTATAAGTGATAAACTGAGGTATAATATAGTTAAAATTGCACTTATTTTTCTTAACAAATTTTAGGTTGTTCATGTTATTCACATTTTTTGACATAATTCTACTTTTCTCACCTGAAAACATAGCGAAAGGTATGGAATTAACTTTTTCTTTTTTAAAAAAATATTATGTTCTTATTTTTGTGATCCAATCCATCTGTAAGTTGTAATACACATGTGTAAGTGATAAACTGAGGTATAATATAGTTAAAATTGCACTTATTTTTCTTAATAAATTTTAGTTCGTTCATGTTTTTCACATTTTTTGACGTAATTCTACTTTTTTCAGGTGAAAACATAGTGAAAGGTATGGAGTTGACTTTTTTTTATATTATGTTATTATTTTTGTGATCCAATCCATCTGTAAGTTGTAATACACATGTGTAAATGATAAACTGAGGTATAACTTAGTTCAAATTGCATTTATTTTTCTTCATGAATTTTAGCTTGTTCATGTTATTCACATTTTGTGACGTAATTCTACTTTTTCACCTGAAAACATAGTGAAAGGTATGGAGTTGACTTTTTTTTATTTATTTTTATTATTATTATGTTTGTGATCCAATACATCTGTAAGTTGTAATACACGTGTAAATGATAAAATGAGGTATAATATAGTTAAAATTGCACTTATTTTTCTTAACAAATTTTAGGTTGTTCATGTTATTCACATTTTTGACGTAATTCTATTTTTTCCCCTGAAAACATAGTGAAAGGTATGGAACTGACTTTTCTTTTAAAATTATATATTTTTGTGATCCAATCCATCTGTAAGTTGTAATACACATGTGTAAGTGATAAACTGAGGTATAATGTAGTTAAAGTTGCACTTATTTTTCTTAACTTTTAGCTTGTTCATGTTATTCAGATTTTTTGATGTATTTCCACTTTTTCCACCTGAAAACAGTGAAAGGTATGGAGTTGATTTTTTTTTTTTTTTTATATTGTTATTATTTTTGTGATCTAGCCCACTTCAGATCATATTGTGCTAAATGTGGCCTCTGAATTTAAATAAATTTGACACCCCTGCTATAGACAAACTGATAAATCGGTATAAAACAGTGCTTGAGTCTAATGTTTACATGTGATGAAGTGACTGCGTTTTTTGTGCGTACATGGTGACACTAGCCTCATCATTTCTGTCATTACTCAGACTTTCCCTGAGTGTCCGTCCGTCCGGTCATTGGAGTCATGTTCATATGTCGGTTTGTCAGTGTCACAGCTTGGATGGGACCGGTGGAAACTTCAGAGTGCGCCGTGCCCTTTGCCACCCATGAACTTCAGACTTTGAGCGCAGTTGTTTTGGCTTTCTGCAAAGTGAAAGCTGCTTTCCCTCAGGAAGATGATGCAGTCTGTACGCACACGCTTGAGAAACAGCTATCAGAAGTGACCTCCCACTGCGCGTCGCCGTGGCAAAACGATACAAACACAGGCCTGAACGCTGCTTTTAACCCTTTATACTCAAATTCAAACATTCAGCCTTAGTGTGTTTTTGGAGGACATAACCAGACTTTATTACTTTTGTGAAATTTTTCAAATTTGTAGGAAATCAAGGTCAATGAAGTTACCATATTTGGTTCCTTGCCCATAAGTGGCAAAAAAAAAAAAAAAAAATCCAAAAAGTATATATTAAAATGCGGTTCCTACAGGTTTCCCACAAATTAAAATTAAGACTTTGAAGACTCCTTAAAACAGATTTTAACCCTTTCATACAGAATTATATAAAAAAAGTAACTAATTTTTTTTTAGATTGATTTTATTACTCAAAATTGGGCTACCATTGAAATGCATTTTAGTATATATATATATATATATATATATATATAAAATATCATATATATATTTTTTTTTAAAATATGGTTTTATTAAGAAGATAATTAATCCCGAGACCCAGGAAAGTACAAGTTTTGTTTTTTTTAATTAAATAATTGCCTATATTGGAAACATCATGATGCAACAGTTTTTTCAGATGTATTTTTAGTTTTATTTTTATGGAATGTCTTTTGCAGTGGACTTTTTTTTTTTTTTTGTATAAAGCTGTGAAAGTCTAGTCCAGAAACATGCACAGAAAACCCATACCTGGGTCTTTGGAGGTTAACTATATAAAATCACAGAGCAGTCTAAATTCTAAAACTAAAATGATATTTTTATTCATTGTGTTGCTTAGGATCTATAGAGACTGCCCCCATGTGATTTGGAGAATATTGCCTTTGTAAACCTTTGGAAAATGGGCTTAAACTCATGCATGAAGGGGTTAATGCCTGTTTCATGGCCATACTGGCAAAAAATTGTGACTCCTTGAATTTACAAAAATGTATTTATTTACTCCAACGCATTGATTCCCACAAAGTTACCTATAATTGATTCCTAATTTCAGGATAAATTGTCACATTTATGGCAACATAACTTAAGACCTACCATATCTAATTCAACCCTTTCATGCATGATGTCTACATTTGCGGACACATAGTTTAAAGTCACTTTCCAAAGGGTTATAAAGGCAATATTCTCCAAACCACATGGGGGCAGTCTCTGTAGACCCTAAGAAATACAGTGAAAAAAGTATCATCTTAGTTTTATAATTTGGACTGCTCTGTAATCTCATAAAGGTAACCTCCTAAGACCCAGCTATGGGTTTTGAGTTTCACAGCTTTATACAAAAACAAAACAAAACAAAAAAAAATAAACCATTCACCTCAAAGGACATTCCATAATTTTTTTTTTTAAAAATGCATCTGAAAAAACAGTTACATCATGATGTTTCCAATCCAATATAGGCAATTATTTGATTAAAAAAAAGCTTAAAAAAAAAAAAAAAAAAAAAGTACTTTCCTAGGTCTCAGGAGCTCAAGAATCTTCTTATTAAACCATATTAAAAAATAAATAAATTAATAATAATAATAATAATTCAAAATGCATTTCAACTTTAGCCTAATTTTGGGTAATAAAATCAATCCCTCAAAAAATATTGATACTTGTTTCAGAATTCATGCATGAAAGGGTTAATACTTTTTTTTTTTTTTAAATAATTGTATTTTTTCATTTGGAGAGACACTTTACAACAGACATCCAAACACATTTGTATACATTGTCTGAAAAATCAACAATGCTAAAACATGAAATTCAACATATACACGTTTCATATAGTTCTCTGTTTAGAGAAAAAACACAAAAAACAAAACAAATACATCTGTAGTAAGTCTTCTCCTGTTTTTTCTTTTATTATACATATATATATTATTTAATACCTTTTAAAGACTTTTTTTAAGGCATTAAGTGTAGATTTGTAAATTCAAGAAAAACACATTTAAGGTGAAAGGAACATGTATTTTAGAACATTAGAACATGACTTTTAGAACATTAGACCAACATAAGTGCTGATCCAGACCCCCGTCCACATCCAGTGAAAAAAATATCTTGAATTCAGAAAAAAAAAAAAAAAAAAAAAATCTTCAATTAAGTTTAAAAAAAAAAAAAAAAAATCTTGAATTAAGCCAAAAAAAAAATCTTCAATTAAGTAAAAAAAAATCTTGAATTTGGCAAAAAAAAAATCTTCAATAAAGTAAAAAAAATCTTGAATTAAGCCGAAAAAATCTTGAATTAACAACTTAATTTTTTTTGTTTGTTTTAATGCAAAAAATAACACTAAATTATGAAAATATTGACATTTCCAAACTATCCTGTAACAATAAAATGTGAATAACCTGAATAAATATGAACAACCTGAAATGTCTAAAGAAAATTAAGCACAATTTTAACTATTTTTCTTCCTGTTCCTCAGTGTTTAGTGTCTTTGTAAATCTGATCCATAATGCACATGGAGAAATGATAAGTTGAGAAATAATTTTGTTAAAATTGCACTACATTTTCTTGCGTTTTTTAATTTAAATTTCAGTTTTTTCAGTTTTTTTTTGATAGTTTATAAAAGTAAGTACTTTCATAATTTAATGGGTTTTTTTTACACTAAAACAAAGACAAAAAATTGGAGTTGTCATTATTTATAGGTTATTATGCTATTTTTTCTGGTTCTAGTTGTTTGATTGTTGACTTACTGTCCTCACTGGAACTATTGCTGTCACTGTCTTGTAATGTGTGTGGAAATGACCAAAAACAGTCACCTGCCCGGTAAAGGGTTAATAGCGTTCTTTTGCCATGTCAAACACATTTCGAGGCATACGTAGAGATGTGGGAAGAAAATGTATTTGAAGCTTTCCTCGCTTGACATGTGCTCAAGCTGTGAAATCAAAACAAGATTTCATGAACTCCTCCAGTGGTGTGGGTCCAAACTTAATTTTGACTTGCTCTACTTTTCAGCTTCTAATTTAAACCAGTCTGGTCCAGATGATTTCTTTGTGATGGGTAGAGGATTTTGTCATGTTATACAAGTGCAGAGTTCATCTGGGTTTTATTTCCTCCCCGCTAAGATCTCTGCTTCCTGATTGGTGTGTCGGGGCCAGCTGGGAGGGATGACTGAGGACCTGAGGTATTTGTCCTGTAGTAGGGAGGCCTCTCCCATTGGTCCCCCACAGGCCGGGGCCTCCTTTACGGTCCCTGGGGAACAGCTGGAGGGAGAGATTTCATTTCTAATGGGAAAGCCGAGACTCCTTCTTTTCTGTCTCACAAATAAATCAGACTCAACAATTAGGATGCGTTTCCACTTCCTATTTGTTATTATTATTATTTTTTTTTTTTTTAACGTATAAATCGGTTTTTTTTTGTCTAAAACGGCATCATTTTACACCTGTAATCCTGTTGAGATAAAACTGTAAGACACTGTCAGACACTTAACCCATGAAGACCCAGTGTTACTTTTGTGTCAGTTCCCAAAATAATTTTTCCTCTCTATTTAACGTTCCTTAAGTGACTTATCACCACTTATTGTAGTAATTTCTCCTGTATTTTAAGGTTTTTCCAGTGAAAATCGGGTATTTTCTCATATTTAATTTACTAACCATTTAGATCACAGGTCTCAAACATCTGGCCCGGGGGCTAAATGCGGCCCACCAAAGGGTCCAGTTCGGCCCCTGGGATGTTTTTGCCAAGCGCAAAAATTCCAGTCTTGAATTGAATTAAGCAAAAAAGAATTTTGTTTGAATTAAGGAAAAAATCTTGAATTAAGCCAAAATAAATCTTCAATTAAATAAAAAAATAATCAATTAAGCCAAAAAAAAATCTTCAAGTAAAGAAATCTTTAATCAAGCCAAAAAAATCTCAAATTTTGCAAAAAATCTTGAATTAAACAAAAAAAATCTTCAATTAAGTTAAAAAAAAATCTTGAATTAAGCAAAAAAAAAAAAAAAATCTTGAATTAAGTAAAAAAAAAATCTTGAATTAAGCCAAAAAAAAAAAAAATCTAGAATTAACAACTTAAATTTTTTTCTTTGTTTTAGTGCAAAAAATAACATTAAATTATGAAAATATTTACTTTACAAACTATCCTGTAACACTAAAATGTGAATAACTTGAACAAATATGAACAACCTGAAATGTCTAAAGAAAATTAAGCACAGTTTGAACATTTTTTCTGTCTGTTCCTCAGTGTTTAGTGTCTTTATAGATCTGATCCATAAAGCACATGGACAAATGAGAAGTTGAGGAATAATATTGTTAAAATTGTACTAAATTTTCTTACGTTTTTTTTTTATTTAAATTTCAGTTTTTTCAGGGTTTTTTTTTTTTTTTTGGATAGTTTATAAAAGTATTTTCATAATTTAATAGGGTTTTTTTTTTACACTAAAACAAAGACAAAAATTTGGAGTTGTCAATATTTATAGGTTATTATTGTTATTATTTTTCTGGTCTGGCCCACTTCAGATCAAATTTAGCTGAATATGACCCCTGAACTAAAATGAGTTTGACACCCCTGGGTTAAAGTATCAAAGCAAATGAGCTGTTTTCTAACGTGCGCTGACAGTGGACTAAATAATCATCTCATTCCTCGAGACTCGTCTACTTCATAAACTCCCCCGTCTGGGCCACCAGTGGGGCTCCGATCACCTCCCAGTCTAATCATGCAGAGCTTTGATTCTGGCCCTTATCCAAAGAAAAGGTGGTGAGAGGCAAAAAACAAACCAAAGCGTTTCCAAAGCTGCTGAGGTTTATACACTGACAAGGTTTTGTTTTTTATTTTACAGGCTCGGCCCAAAGGGGAAGGCCTCACCCCGTATCAGGGAAAGAAGCGGTGTTTTGGGGAATATAAATGCCCCAAATGCAAGCGGAAGTGGATGAGCGGAAACTCCTGGGCCAACATGGGACAAGAATGTATTAAGTGCCACATCAACGTTTACCCTCATAAGCAGGTAAGGACAGAAAACCACAAAAAGAAAGACATATACTGTCATACCGTTAGAAAAAAGATGAGAAAAACTGTAGAATAGTGTCTTAAGACAGGGGTGTCACACTCATTTTCTTTCAGGGGCCACATTCTGCCTAATATGATCTAAAGTGGGCCGGACCAGTAAAACAATATAAATAATAGATTAAGAACTTATAAATAATGTCAACTCCAAAGCTTTCTCTGTTTTTGAGTGAAAAAAGTCAAATTCCGTAATGAAAATGTTTTCATCTACGAACCGTACTTGAACACAACATGAACAAATATGAACAACCTGAAAATTTTAAAGAAAAATAAGTGCGATTTTACCAATATTACACCTTAGTTTATCATTTATACATGTGCATCACAACTTAGAGATCACAGTGGATCTACAAATACACAAAATATTTAGTAAGAGGCAGAATATTGGTCAAATTCCACATACTTATGTTAAGAAATTTCATATTGTTCATTTTGTTCAGGTTATTCACATTTTTTGTAAAAGGAAAAGTAAATAAAAGGAAAGGCTGTAAATATTAATATTTTTGTGTAATTTTACTTTTTTTACACACAAAAAAAAGACAAAAATTTGCGTTTTTTCATTTATAGGTTGTTACGATTGTATTTTACTGGTTCCGCCCACTTCAGATTGAATTGACCTAAAATAATTTTCACATCCTTGATTGTTTATATCTTCATTATAATTTTTGCATTTCACAAATTCATCCTAGGGGCCGGATGGGACTTTGGCGGGCTGGATTTGGCCCCCGGGCCGGATGTTTGACACCTGTGTCTTAAGATGTATTTTAGGGGCACTTTATAAGATTGCCATTATAACAGACTGACTCGGTGTTTTCATATTTTCTTTGCAATAAAAGTGTCAGAAAATGTCTTTTTTGACAATTCCTTTGCACCTTTGTTTTCAGGAAGAACTTAACTTTCAATATCTGGCCATTAATTATCAGTATTATAAATACTAAATGCTTAAAACAGTGTGTTTTAGGAAAAAAGAAAAAACAGACTTGAAGTTTTTAACATATTTGTACCAGTAACAACTATAAATGTCAAAAACAAACATTTGAGATTTCAGAAAAAACTTTCAACTATTTGCATCTGCTCAAACATGCTTTTTGGTCTGGAACATTCAGTATCCATTTTATGGCTTCATAATTTTTGTTATTTCCAGGAGTTTTTTAGCCTGTGTGGAAGTCTCTGAAACCGTTCCTTTCTACTTGTACCAGAGTTCCGAATCATTGCCGTAAAGTGTTATATAGTGTTGGAAAGCTCAAGATTTCAGCTTTCCGATGCCATTTGAATTTTGTTGAGAGCACAGACCGTACAGGAGTGATAAATGCAAAATGCGCGAGAGAGAACAGTTGTTAAAGGGTTAATTTGTTAAAAAAAAATTAACTGTTTTCTTCAAAAAAAATCTCACTTGTAAAGAATCCAAAGCCCCTTTTCATGTGCTTAAGTCAATAAACTATGAAGGTAGATTTGTTTCTTTATTGCTTTAACAGAAAAATTTTAAATAAAAAAAACAAAAACATTTTTGACAAAAAAAAATCCCTTTTCAATCAAAGAAAAAAGTGGCTGAATGCAAAAAATATATTTGAGATCCCCTTTTTTTATTGAAAAGGTCTTTTTTATTGAAGCAAGTTATTTTTTTTATTGGAAATCATTTTTTTGATTGAAGTCATCTTTTTTGTATTTGGGCCATATTAGGAGTAGGATATTTATGTCTTTATTGTTCAATCCCAAAAAAACTTCCCTTCAATCAAAAAAATTTTTTTTTTTGATTGAAGTGAAGTTTTTTTATTGGAAATATATATATATATTTTTTTAATTGAAAGTATTTTTTTTTTGGTTCAAACAATAAACAAACAAATCTACCTTCATAATAAACCAGTTAGGGAACAGAGATGTGCCAGTACTGATGGTTATAATGTCTATTTGGCCAGTTTCTGTCGCCACTATTTTGTATTTTGTCGTATTTTGTTTCCTTTTCATGTTGTTTTGTCTATATCTGCTGACACACTAATCACTCACAGACTAAACTCACAGTCGACATCAATAAAGTTGACTTAAATATCACTGAGTGTTGGAAAACACACACAGGACACTACAGATTCAGGCGACACACTTGAACGATTACTTGATTATGTGCATGAACAAAGTAAGGAACAATACAGCCTTAATTCCATCCTTATTTCTACTAAGTTAATTGCTTTTACGTCATTTTCTTTTTTCCTGCATGTCTTGTATTATATGTGTCACTGTTGAACATCTTAAGTAGTACATGACAGTACAATATAGTACAGGAATATGTAATGTCTAATAATGATAATATAATAATGTTTTTTTTTTTTTAATTATTCCTTGTTCATGCGTTAAAAAAATTAAGCACATTTTTTGTAATTGTGAGTGTTTGGTAAGATTACTTTACACACTAGGGACAGCCCTTTTTATTCACACCTGAACAATTCTTTCATTCAAAAAACCCCAAAAAACCCCATACTTTTTATTGCAATTTTGCACCAGTAAAAAGTTGAATCAGCTGTTGAAAAATGAGCAGTTTATACATACAAAACAATGCAGTAAAACAGCAGTTGATAATGACGCAGTACTGATTTTGTAGTCTTTTAAATAAAGTGGTAAATCATGCTTAAATGCATTCTTTGATTTGTTATCTCATTTTTATACTAATGACCCCGCCCCCCAAAGGGGAGGCAAGGGGTATTTGATTTTGGTTCGATTTGTCTCTTTGTTTGTTTGTTTGTTTGTTAACACTCTAGCAGCAAAACTATTGGTTGAATTCATACCAAATTGGGTTTATAGATTGCCAGTAACCATGAATAGATCTCATTACATTTTGGGTAAAGTAGGTCAAAGTTCACATTTTTAGGAATTTTTGAAATCTTTTTGTTTCTCCATTTACTTATAATGGGCAAAATTTCAAATGTCTGTAGCAGCAAAACTACAGGGTGAATTCCTACCAAATTTGGTTTATAGATTGCCAGTGACCCAGAATAGATGTCATAACATTTTGGGAACATTAAGTCAAAGTTAATTTTTCTTTTTTTTTTTTTACGCATTTACTTATAATGGGCGAAATTTCACATCTGTAGCAGCAAAAATATTGGTTGAATTTCTACCCAATTTGATTTATAGATTGACAGTGACCCAGAATATATGTCATTAAATTTTTGGAAAAGTAGGTAAAAGTTTACATTATTTATTAATTTTAAAATTACACCCCCCCCCCCCAATTTTCTTATAATGGGCAAAATTTCAAATGTCTGTAGCAGCAAAACTATTGATTGAATTCATACCAAACTGGGTTTATAGATTGCCAGTAACCCAGAATAGATGTCATCAAATTATGGGAACATTAAGTCAAAGTTTAATTTTATTTTTTTTTTCTCGCATTTACTTATATGGGTGAAATTTCACATGTCTGTAGCAGCAAAACTATTGGTTGAATTCCTACCCAATTTGATTTATAGATTGCCAGTGACCCAGAATAGGCGTCATTAAATTATGGGAACATTAAGTCAAAGTTTAAATTTTTTATGATTTTTTTTTATCGTTTTTTTTTTTCCCCCATTTACTTACAATGCGCGAAATTTCACGTCTGTAGCAACACAACTGTTGGTTTAATTCATACCAAATTAGGTTTATAGATTGCCTTTGACCCAGAATAGATCTCATTACATTTTGAGAACAGTTAAATTTCACTTTTTTAATGAATTTTTAAAATCTTCCCACTTACTTATAATGGGTAAAATACATGCGAGGGGCGGGGTTTGTTGTGCCTGGCACCACTTGTAAATACATTATCATGGTTATATTATCTGGCTTTAAAAAACAGGTCATTAAAGATGATCAAAAATGAAGTTTGATTACTGAAAATAAATATTACGTTGTGAAATTTTCCCTTTTTCTTTATTCCAGCGTCCTCTGGAGAAACCAGACGGGTTGGACGTGTCGGACCAGAGCAAAGAGCATCCACAACACCTGTGCGAAAAATGCAAAGTCCTCGGCTACTACTGCCGACGTGTGCAATAACACTCCTCATCAGCCCCCATATCCCCTACAGTTTTATCAGAAGGGGTAGTTACACGATCCAGTGACTAAAAGTTCATGATTATAAACTTTGTTGTACTGTTATGCAACTAATGTTAAGTGAAGTATATTTCTCCAGTGTGACTCTGGGTAGAAGTAAATGGGAAATGTCATCTTTTTAGTGGAGATCAGTCCTTTGCCTTTGCTGAGTTTCCTATAACAGTCAGACCTTTATCGTTATGTGAGTTTTCACTTTAAGCCTTAACTATGAATCTTACCAACTGTGAATTAAGATACTTTCTGTCTTCTCTCATGTTCAAAACGTAGGAACAAAGTTCACGAATGAAGATTCTCTTTTACATGTTTGTATATTATTCAAAATATAAAAGGTTCTGTATCATGATTTTCTGTATAAAATATGCAAAGGAGGATATGCAGCATTGTTGTGTATCTGCATTATTATCTGTATTATCAGTACTGGATGGTACATAATTTTTTGAATATACTGTCTTTTAAAGCTGTTAGTGTTATGTTTATTACTATGGAAAGAATATATTAGCCAACTAACATTTATAGTTTATACTGTCAAATATTCACCTTTCAGGGTTTTAGTAATGATGTATTTTAGGACCATTTTCTTGTATAAATGAAAACAGTTATATTTGGGCACCTAGTTTTAACCCATAAAGACCCAAACAGCCACTGGTGACACAAACCATCTATAGTTATAAACGGTTTAATACCTGTTGATCCAATAATTCTATCAATCCATGTTAATAATTGATGTAAAATACAGTTTATCATCTTTTCATGGTCATCAGATATGACCCATTTGGATATTCAGAGGCTCAGTAGTTACCATGGAAACACCATCATCTTCTCCAACATTAATTTACCAGGAAAACCCATGGAGTTGGATAGCAATATCTTTGCTGAAAAAGTAACGTTTTCGTCATTTTTTTTCTGTTTTGATATAATTAACTTGGGATTTACTCTGAGTTTTCATGAACATCTACATCACAGGTGTCAAACTCATGTGAGTTCAGGTGCCACATACAGACTAATATGATATAAAGTGGGCCAAACAAGTAGAATAATAACGTAATAATATATAAATGATGTCAACTTCAAACTTTTCTCTATGTTTTGGAGCGAAAGAAGTAAATTTACATTACGAACAGGTTTACATATATAAACTATCCTTTCAAAAGATGTGAATAACATGGAAAAAAACTGAAAAAATCTGTCATTTTAACAATATTCTGCCTCAGTTGATCATTTACACATGTACATTATAACTTACAAATACACAAAACATTTAACAACAGGCAGAATATTGTTAAAATTACACTTATTTCTCTTGAGAAATTTCCGGTTGTTCATATTTGTTCAGGTTATTTACATTTTTTTTGCGAAATTATACTTTGTTTTAGTGTAAATACAAGAAAATATTTACATTTACAAGAAAAAAATGTGGAGTTGTCATTATTTTTATGTTATTATGATAGTATTTTACTGGTCCTGCCCACTTGAGATTGAATTGGTCTGAATGTGGAACCTGAACTAAAAGGATTTTTCATACCTTGGTGTAATTTTGGCATTTCACAAATTCATCCCAGGGGCTGGACCGGACCCTTCAGCGGGCCGGATTTGGCCCCCAGGCCGCATGCTTGACACCTGTGATCTACATGATCTGTGAATTAAATATAGGAAAGTACGTGGTTTACACCAAAAATGCAAAATCCAGAAGATAATATTTCTTAAAAATCAGTGATAAATCAGTTAAGAAAGGTAGAAATAGAGAAAAATTCATTTGGGAATTGCCACAAAAGTAGCACTGGGTCTTTATGGGTTAAAAAAAAAGTCACCAAAGAGCTTCAGATGGGTTTTAGATCGTAGTATTTGTCTTAAATTACAAACTTTTAATGGTGTTTTAATGTACCAAAGATCATTAAAGGTTAAACCGTTGACTTAAACTGATAGATATGGGTGCCTATGGTGGATTTAAGGTCTCAGTTCATCCAAATAACATGAAAAAGTACTCACTATAATGTTGGGTTAGTGGAATTTCTTTTACATGGTCTTTATTAGTAAGTGCTTGGATGGAAATGTTTAAATCTCAGTTTTTTCTAAGGACTTAAGGGAGCTTTTTGTGATGTTTACAGATTAAAATATTACAAATAACACCTTCTAACTTTACTCCAAAGATACAGTACATATGCACTAAACCTGTCTTCACGTGCTATGGGAATTATGGTAAATACTTGTTATGAACTCAAAAATTACACATGAACGCCCCCTCAATGTCGTATTTTCCACTGGAGACATGGGAAAGTATTTTGATACACAAGCTGCTGAGATTAAAATAACCTTTAAACTTTTCAACATAGCTGAGAGCAACAAGGGATTCATTGCTAATAGACTGATAAACAATGCTTTTATAACACAATTTATGAAAAAATTTTTTAAAAAGTATTAAAATTCAATGGCAGATGAATTAACATGTCCAAAACTCTTATACCCAAGAGGAAGGTAACGATAAATTGTGTCGGCAATTTTTCATCTTGCTACGACAGCACAAGCATTTGAACACAACACACCTGTAAATTCTAATTCATTAGTGGAAAGGATCATCTTCCCAATAGCATGTGAAGGCAGCATTAGTCATCAGTGAGGCAGGGAAAGCAACGGTGTAATACCATTTTGTACCACTAGAGTGAGTATTGAGCCTCTGCAGCCTTGAGTCTGCCCTCACAGCCTCAGTCTCATGGAGGGCAAATACAAAGTAACCTGGGTAGTCTCAGGTGAAACTCTGTACACATCAGATGGCTTAAGCTTTTTTAACCTCCTAAGACCCATCTACATTTGTGGAAAAGTTTCACAACTTTATACAAAAAAAAAAAGAAAGAAAGAAAACTGTCTACCACAAAGGACATTCCATAAAAATTTTAAAAATTGCATCTGAAAATACTGTTGCATCATGATGTTTCCAATATAGGCACTTATTTACTTAAAAAAAAAAAAGAAAAAAAAAAAAGCTTGTACTTTGCTGACATTTCCTGGGTCTTAGGAGGTTAAAACAACAAAGTCATTAAAGATGTAAAACAAGTTAATGTTAGAATTGGTTTCCATATGGAGATAAGGCTCAGTGGGCAGAAAAGGAGTTTGGCGTTACGCTCAGATCATTTCTTCTAAACTGCAGTTGTCATTGTACCACTTTACACATGATGATAAAGAGCAGAGGAAGTGGATGAAGGTGGTAAGTAAAGTTATAAGTAACTGAGGGAGGAAAAAAGTGTGGATCTATGAAGCGTTTTACATCTGGGTGCTTCTATGAAACAGGACAGAGGGGCTAAAAGTTTAAACCAGATGTAGACTAACGTTATGAGGCAACTTTGGAAGCATTTTGGGTCTATTTTAAAAATAAATATTTACTGAGATAAAAGAGGAACTATTTTTCAGATCAAACACATTTTTGTATTATTTTTATACAAGAATCTGCATGTAACATGGCAAAAAGGACACGGAAATTACACGCTACTATTTTTTTGAATATCTTTTTATTCTCTCATAGGTACATTTTGGGAACTGAACTAATTATGCAAGGCAGAGTGTTTCACAAAAATGACCGCTTCTGCAAAATCACTCATTTGTGTTTAAATGGGCAGGTTCTGTATGTAACGCCAGTGGACATGATGGGTTACATGCAGAACCTGGAATGACACTGAGATTCATGAAAAACCTGTATGTCTGGATTAGAAAAAACACTTGGACTGTCAAATTTAACACAGTGTCTTTATTTATGTGGTATATAAGACCATTGAAAGCTATGTTTTCCAGATCAAATGCACTGACACATATTTAGCTTTTCCTGTCCCAACTTTGGTCCTATTTTTGGCTCCAACATTTTATTAAAAATGCATTAACTTTGGGATGGTTCAGAGCAAGAGTATAATTTTTTTGCATTTATCTGAGGTCATCATTAGGTACATCCTGGGGGGAAATATGTCTAAATTTCTCTTTAATTATGGGGTCTTAAAAGCTGGCAAAGTGCCAGGTACCAAAATGAACCCAGTTTCAAAGAAGCACCCATCTTTACATTTAGTTTTTCCTTTTTCAGGCCTTTATCTATGTCGTCTAGTTCAGGGGAAGGTAAATAAATAAGGATTATGTTGTCACAGCTGTTGTAAACAAACCTGGCATTTAAGACACAACTACAGGTAAAACAGTGACTGTGGAAAATTGCTCTAATAAGTGTATTTGACATAAAAAAATGACTTTAGCCTCATGTGAACCTTGTTATTGTAAATCAGAACTCAGGCTCCGATGGTAATCGACTGTTTGGACCCAGAAATTTGTTTCACGGCACCATGATGTCAAACTTAGCAAGTGGATAACGGCACAAAATTCCTGACAGTTTTTATGTTTGACAGATTTGCTATTTGTTGATTCATAGTTCAAACCATACTGAGACAGTTTGAAACAGAGGGGGGGGGGGGGTTCTGCAAAATAACTCAATCTAATTCAGCTTTACTGTAAACTATAGGTTAAGGAGGCTTGTGAGGGCTTTAAGACAGCAGTATTATTATATTATTATATTCACTCATCTTCCAGTGTGCTTAGGCCTAAAGAGGGTCCTGGGGTGTTGGAGTTTATCCCAGTTATCAGTGGGTAGGGGTGGGGTCCGAGGATGTGTCACCAGTTCATCACAGGGTTAAAGCAGGATTATTTTGACAGAAATTATAGAAAACATAGATGATTCCATAAGTCAAAGGAAGTCCACTGTAAACAATGCTCTTCCTATTAATAGGCCTAATTCGGGGTGTGGCAGTTAATAAGGGGGTGATGGTTTGGGGGTCTGTTCTAGTAAACTACTGCCCCTACTGTTGTCAGATGGAATCTCAAAATTGCAAATAACTCCTTTAACCCATAAAGACCCACACAGCCACTGGCGACCAAAATCATCTACTGATATAAAATGTTTAATAACTTCTGAACCATTAATTCTATCAATATATGTAAATAATTGGTGTAAAATACAGTTTGTCGTCTTTTCATGGTCATCAGATATGACCCATTAAGGCATTCAGAGGCTCTGTAGTTACCGTGGAAACACTGTCATCTTCTACAATGTTGATTCACCAGGAAAAGCCATGGAGTTGCGTTATATTTTTATGAAAAAGTCACTTTTTCTTCAGTTTTCTCAGTTTTTTTGTTTTTTTTTTGTCCTTTAAGTTTTGATTGGTTTTATCATATTTTCAGTCATTACAAAAGAGAAAGACAAAACAAAGTGATATAGTTTTTGATATAATAACCCTCAACTTTACACTGAGCTTTTATTGAACATCTACATGATCAGTAAATAAAATACAGAAAAATACATGATTTTCACTGAAAATATGCAAAACTCAGAGGATAATATAAATAAGTGGTGATAAATCACTTGAAAAAGGTTAAATCTGAGGAAAAATTCATTTGGAAACTACACAAAAGTAGCACTGGGCCTTTACGGGTTAAAGACATGATGTTTTGGCTTAAAATTCAGTTTACTTTTATTTCATCTCACGACAGTCTTCAATGGTGGAAAAAATTATTAGACCACCCTTGTTTTCTTCAGTTTCTTGTTCATTTAATGCCTGGTAAACTAAAGGTACATTTGTTTGGACAAATATAATGATAACAACAAAAATAGCTCATAATAGTTTAATTCAGAGCTGATAGTATCTATTCATGTTCCATGTTTTTCTTGATAATAACCAAAAATCACTCCAGTTCTTACAATCAACAACTATCACATTGTGCTGCCAAAAACAGCACTTTTAGGCATTCCATGTTTCTTTTGTCTGTTTTAGTCACATGATACACACAGGAGTTAGTACTTGATTGCACACAATCGTTTTTGATGACTTTTGACGGTCTAATAATTTTTTCCACGACTGTATGTAGTGACTTTTCTAGCCTTTTTTTTCTTCATCAACAGTTGTAAAGGATCTTAAATGCATACGTACACGTTTTATGGCATTAGAACATATTTTTAAGCTCCAGGTGCATCAATATTGACCTAAGTTTATTTGTAGCCAGCAACAAATCTTATCTGCAATATGACGTTCACTGATGGCAGTGACCAATGTATCTGTTGTGCTGTAAACTTTTCTGTTGAACAAACTCATTGAATTTATGCTCGTTCAAGCATTCAAGAGGCTGAGAGGTTTTGTAATGAAGATTGCTTTGTTTCCATGGAACAAAAAGGGGAAACAACAAGAAGAAATTAAACAAAAAGAATCGGTACTTGCATCAGCTGTTGGCTTCTCAGCATTGTCAGTTATTATTTGGGATCATCTTTTGGTGGAAACTAGGTTAAAAGAAAACAGACGTATGCAAAACTTGGAAGCTTTAACCCATAAAGACCCAAACATCCACCATCTACCAAATTAATCTACTGATATAAACTGTGTAATACCTGTTAATTTACTATATTCTATCAATACATGTAAAAATTGGTGTGAAAATACAGTTTGTCATTTTTTCATGGTCATCAGATATGACCCATTTGGACATTCAGAGGCTCCGTAGTTACCGTGGAAACACAGTCATCTTCTACAACATGACTCACAGTAAGACCCATGGAGTTGGATCAATGACAGAGGATGGAGACACTTGATTTATGTTCAATTAATAATAGATTCTGCTGAAAACTCATTTTTCTTCAGTTTTCTCTATTTTTGATACAATAACCCTCAACTTTACTCTGAGCTATTATGAATAAATGCTGGAAAATACCTGATTTTCACTGAAAAAAAACAAAACAAAACACAAAATACAGAAGATAATATTACAATAAATGGTGATAAACCACTTAAGGATGGTTAAAAGTCAAAACACGGTATTTGAAATCGCTCTGACAGGACATTTTACAGACAATTAGTTTAGTGTTAGTGTTGCTAAGAGGCCCACATTTTTACTTTTAAATTAATTTTGCTTTAGTTGGACCATAAGGGATTATCCAAAACAAGGAGCTACTTTATACTGAAATAATGTTGGAATGGCAGTCAATTAAAGTTCAGTGTCTGACGGGATATTTTTGGCCTCTGGTATTTTCAGCTAAAACTCCAACTAAAACTTCTCTTTGGAATTTTATTTAATCTATACCTGTGCAATTCATTAGCAAGGTATAAGTTTTAAGAAGTATTAGGCATAAATAGTCCAGGTTTTTGTACTTTCTTTGACAGCATGGGGCGTCGAGTGTAAAAAGTCATTATCTCTGACGGGACATCTCTGATGGGACACTTTTGACGAAAATATAGAGAAACATAAATTTGGGAACTGCAAAGATGTCACACTGGGTCCTTATGGGTTAAATGAGAAATACAATGGAAAACCCCTCTTTCTGTGTCTGTATAAGTAACCTATGGATGGATCTCATAAGTTCGTGCAGTGTTTTTTCTATTAAAACATACAGAAACATTTTATTCTGCTTGTTTATGATTTGTTTTGTTGACATAGAATGACGTCATCCTGTGCAACTGCCAAAGTCGTCACTGATCTACGGTTGACAGGTTAAAACCTAAACATCGACTGATCCTGATGGTTTTAATCTCCTCACAAGATAAAATTGTTGGATTTCTCTGTTTCTCAAAGCATCTGGTAAAATTCATTTACAGTCAAACATAATCAGATTTGGCTTTATCATATTCCCAGTAAGCTGTGACAGACCAAGCACGTTCAAGCCAACCCCCACAAAGAACATTTCCCCACGCAGAAGCAATTATAATGAC
This sequence comes from Sphaeramia orbicularis, assembly GCF_902148855.1. NCBI lineage: Eukaryota > Metazoa > Chordata > Actinopteri > Kurtiformes > Apogonidae > Sphaeramia > Sphaeramia orbicularis. Next base: position 13,380,173 of record NC_043975.1, on the reverse strand, counting down.
ATTGTAGACCTTAATTCTTTCGGACAGACCTCAGCAGAATAAATACTTAGCGGAATAAGATCATTAGTCAACGGACACTGATGAGAAAAGCAGAAGGCGGCAGGAGTTAGAACAGTTCACTTAAATGGACACACCTTTGACTTGAACTGCTCTGCTTCTCCACTGAAAAAAGGCAGTTAACCCATGACGACCAAACAGCAACTGACGACCAAAACCATCTACTGATCTACAATTTTAACCCATGAAGACCCAAACAGCAACGGATGACAAAACCATCTACTGATCTAAAATATTTAACCCATTAAGACCCAAACGGCAACTGATGACCAAAACGTCTACCGATCTACTAAATTTAATAACTTCTGAACCATTAATCCGATCAATACATGTAAATAATTGGTGTAAAATACAGTTTGTCATCAGATACGACCCATTTGGACATTCAGAGGCTCTGTAGTGAACTTGACTTGACTTCTATGGACACCTACATGATCAGTAAATTAAAAAGAAAAAGAAAATACATGGTTTCATTGGAAAAAAAAAAAAACAAAAACAAAACAAAATACAAAGGATAATATTATAATGGTGAGAAATAATGAGTCATAGGGATCATATTTGCTAAATCCACTTTTATTACTCTTTCGTACATTTATTTGTGTATATTTGACCCTAATCGTTGGAAAAGTTGTATTCCTTCTTTTTTTATTGTGATTATTTTATCTTTATTGAAAATATATATTTATACAAAACATTGTAATTTTGAAGGAACATCAAGATGTCAAAAAGAAAAATCATCCAAAAAAATTTAAATAAATATAATAACATGATGCAAGGGCTTACAGAAAAAACTAAATAAAAAACAAAAATAATAGTATTAATACCTTGACATGCAAAAATCTAAAGAAATAAAAATACAATAAATTCATTCCATTTTAGATAAATTCTAGTGAGTGAATATATTTCCAAATTCTATCATAAAGACTTTAAAATTTGGGAGTGTTTTGGCATATCTACTTTTATGTACATAAAATTTACCAATTTTCTTTTTTTTTTATCAGTTCAACAAAATTCAAGATTACGCATGTCATGCTCAAATTATGTAAATCCATTTGAGATGTTATAACAATATTTTTATTACATTTAGATATTTTAATTCCTTCTTAATTGTTACGTCTATAACTAGTTACGTCATGACATTGCACATATAAGGTCAAGACTTCCGACAAACATTTTCCGAATGTTAAAACTGGCTTATTGGTAAGAATATAATTACTTTACTATGGAAGGAAATCTGTTTCATCAGATTTTAAATTAAAAAAGCTATTGAATTTCTAGCACTGAATTTTTTTTGCTCTGAAATTAAGTATCTGAATTTTTTTGTCTCTGAATTTAACTGTGTTCATAAATTTAGAATTAAAAAAATTCAGATGCAAAAAATTCAGACACAAAAAATTCAGATCACACATACGGGACATCAAACATAAGCAATGATTGTATCTCAAGTCGAACCCACAGCCAGCCAATCAAGTTACATTTGGTTGGTCATGTGACACTGATGCAGGAAGACGGTCAGCGCGGATGTGTGATCTGAATTTTTTGCATCTGAATTTTTTGCTTTTGAATTTTTTGCGTCCAAATTTTTTGCATCTGAATTTTTTAAATTCAAAAATGAACATAGTTGAATTCAGAGACAAAAAAATCAGACACTTAATTTCAGTGCAAAAAAATTCAGATACTTAATTTCAGTGCAAAAAAATTCAGTGCTAGAAATTCAATAGCTTCTATAATTCAAAATCTGATGAGACACATTTACTTCCATACTTTACATAACCATCATAGATATAGAGGGTATGCACGTGCCGTCACCGCTAGCCACGAGCGGCTAGCGGAAGTCACCGCAGTTCCGTCCACTGAGTGGCAGAAAGAGGGAGATGAGTAGTGGCTTTGGCTTGAATACTGCGAGAATTTTAGAACAATCTAAAAAATGGGGAAGAGCTGTTGTGCCATTGATTGCACAAATAGGTTTAAAAAAGCACTCGGCGCTATCGTTTTAGCGGCGACCTAAAGCCAAAGACAGAGGAAGCAGATGGATCGCTGCAATTCGTAGAAATAACTGGAATCCAGACAACAAAACCTGGATTTGTGGTTGGCATTTCATGTCAGGTAACGTTAATTTATGCTGTATTCTTGTGTAAAATCATACCTTAAATTACATATCGTTGGCTAATGTTACTCCTTAGTAAAGCTCTTAATGTTAGCATCTGTCATTTAGTTCTATATTTCATAACTGAAACGTTTTTGTCTTCAATTGTGTGATTATGAACCTTGTGCTCTACATAATTTGTAAACTAGCTTAAACTGAGGCTAACCTAGTTTTCCGAATAAGGGGGTACTCTAGCACAAAGCTGTTGTAGCTGTGTTGTATCAAGTATTTGATGTTAACTCTACTTAAATCTCCACAGTACCAGTAGATCATCCACTCACTTGGGTCAATACTAAGGGTTCAACTCCAGTAAATCAGTAGTGAACTGTGAGCACTACTGCTGGGCCTTTACCTTGGAAATCACCGCCAAGAAAATACGTCTGCACTGACATAAAACCTCAAAAACAATAGTATGTTGAATTGAAAGCACTCACCAGCTGTAATCCTCTAATTAACGATGACGAGGATGTCAACAACTCTTTGGCTTTTGTATGCTTTCAGCCTTTGCATTGTGGATTTTCCCAGCGTTGAAATCAGGTTCATAAATGTCAGGATACGTGATTTCTGTCCACATATCAATGTTCGTAGACCACTTGTTGTTTGGTAGCTTGTATGGATCCATGTCCAGTCCAATTGTCTTTAATTTCATATTATATTCCACATTTTTCCCGGTCTCGCTGTAGTTACTGCTATGCTCCGCCATGTTGAGCCGGTTTGTTTTTGCCACTCAGTCTGATTTAGAGGGGCGTGGCCCAGGGAGGAAGTGACGTATGTGCATTCCCTCTATTCCCTGTGCTCATGTTCAATAACACACCAGCCCAGTATGTGGCGGTAATGCTCCTAAAATGGTGGACAACCGCCAAATAAACCTGACGGAAGAAGAAGAAGAAGAAGTACATTTCTCCTAGTCCGCCATATTTGTTTGCCAGCAGCTGCTGTTGTAGTCCATACTGAAAATATGTCCAAACTTCGAGCAGATTACCTCAAATGTTCAGTTGTTGGTTGTAATACCGAACACAAGTCACTACACCGACCTCCAGCCTGTGAACCGTTTAGAAGGGCCTGGTTGAATTTTATTTTCCGTGGGAATATCCCTAAAACAGTGGGAAAATCTCTTCTTGTCTGCGCTAACCACTTTGAAGACGAGTGTTTTAGCAACCTCGGCCAATACAGAGAGGGATTTGCCTTAAAACTGCATTTAATCGAGGGGTCAGTTCCGACTGTCTACACTAGCAATGGTGAAGACAAACAAGTGGTAAGTTACAGTTAACGACAAAATGACTTAATTGTATTTTAGATGGCTAGCGATATGTGTTTACATGACAGCGGTTAGCATACTGCTAGCATTAGCATTGAGCCCGTAGATGGAAGATTGAAACTTTAGTTTGTGTTTTGCACTACGCTGACATTTAATGACTTGGTAACATATATAATATCAGAGCTAGTAGTTAGTATTTTATGTTAGATAAGTGACCGTCGTCTTGCATTTTGTGTGACGTTATTTTATTGTCTGCACAGTAAGTGCTAATGCTATTCTTACAATTGGCTTCATTCTGCGTTGTGGCTGTTAACTCCACAAACGTCATAAAAATTAACAGCTTTTAACGTAATGACTCCACAAATGTGATAACTTTCCCACAAACTTAATAGGCTTAAACCGCAAACGTAATAAAACATGGCAGTTTTTGGCATAATAATTCCAACAGTATAATAACTTTCCCACAAACGTAATAAAAAATTGCAGCTTTTGTCGTAATAACCCCCACAAACGTAATAAACCACAAACGTAATAAAAATTGGCAGTTTTTAACATAATAATCCCACAAATGTAATAACTTTCCCACAAACGTAATAAAAAATTAGCAGCTTTTAACGTAATAACTCCCCATAAACGTAATAACTCCCCACAATTGTAATAAACTGCAAATGTAATAAAAAAATTAGCAGCTTTTAATGTAATAACCCCCCACAAACGTAATAAACCACAAACGTAATAAAAATTTGCAGTTTTTAACATAATAATCCCAAAAATGTTATAACTTTCCCACAAACATAATAAAAATTTGCAGTTTTTAACATAAATCCCACAAATGTAATAACTTTCCCACAAACGTAATAAAAAATTAGCAGCTTTTAACGTAATAACACCCCACAAACATAATAACTCCCCACAATTGTAATAAACTGCAAATGTAATTTAAAAAAAATTCGCAGCTTTTAATGTAGTAACTCCCCACAAACGTAATAAAAATTAGCAGTTTTTAATTTAATAATCCCACAAATGTAATAACTCCCCACAAACATAATAAACCACAAACGTAATAAAAATTTGCAGTTTTTAACATAATAATCCCAAAAATGTTATAACTTTCCCACAAACATAATAAAAAATTTGCAGCTTTTAACGTAATAACCCCCCATAAACGTAATTAACCACAAATGTAATAAAAATTTGCAGTTTTTAAGATGATCCCACAAATGTAATTACTTTCCCACAAACATAATAAAAAATTGGCAGCTTTTAATGTAGTAACCCCACAAACGTAATAAACCGCCAACATAATAAATATTAGCAGTTTTTAACGTAATAATCCCACAAATGTAATAAACCGCAAACGTAATAAAATTGGCAGCTTTTAATGTAATGTAACAACCCCACTATTGTAATAAACCACAAATGTAATAAAAATTAGCAGCTTTTAACGTAATAACTCCCCACAAACGTAATAAATTGCAAATGTAATAAAAATTAGCAGCTTTTAATTTAATAATCCCACAAATGTAATAACTCCCCACAAACATAATAAACCGCAAACGTAATAAAAATGTGCAGCTTTTAATGTAATAACCCCCACGAACATAATAAACCACAAACGTAATAAAATTTGCAGTTTTTAACAAAATAATCCCACAAATGTAATAACTTTACCACAAACGTAATAAAAATTTGCAGTTTTTAACATAATAATCCCACAAATGTAATAATTTTCCCACAAACATAATAAACAACAAACGTAATAAAAATTTGCACGTTATGTTTTGTGTTTAATTTTCATTTACATATGGCATTATTTTTATTTCAGAGGGCTGAGGCAATTGAGCAACCTTTGTTTGCTCACAAGGGCTGCCAAACAGAATCCAAACGGACATGCTCTGTTGGGACACAGCTTTCCATAAAAACCCTCCAACCTCATGTCAGAAGTGCAGGTTTGTGAAGTAGTGTCATACATTACATTTGCAGTGTTATCATGTGATATCAGAATAAAAACAGTTCAATGTAAATGTAGCTAATGTTTGTTATTTGTTTACAAAGGCATTCAGGTAACCCCACGTTGCACAGATGTTGGTGTTTGTACAATGACAACTGCTGCTGTGCACGAACATGAATGCCTGACATCAACACCAGCAAAGCGACGCAGACTGTCTGATACTGAGGAGAACAAGTAACACCATGAAATAAGTCAAATATACCACGTCTAAAGGGGACAGAAGAGGAGGATGACTGTTTAGAAGGCAGCTCAATAATGGACATATGGACCCACAGGATTCCACGTATAATCCTGAAGATTCCATCACTGCTTTGTCAGGTGGCTGATGAGAAGTAAGTAAAGTTCCAAGAACAAAGTTATTGTGCAGGTACAAGTGTACATGTGTTTTAGGTGGTAGTGTATGTTTTGTAACAACAGAACAGTCAACAGTACCAATCCACAGAACCCCAACTTATATCATCTATGAAAAATGCCTTTTGGAGCTTTTTTTGAGGTGTGCACTGTCTGTCAAAGAGTGTCAGTGGTGCAGACAAGAAGGTTGGGAATGTTTGTGTAGAACAGCCATGCCGGTGTCATTTAGAATTTGACCCCTGGGTCACGATTCTACATAGAACTGTGAGCCGCAGGTCACTTTTCTTGTATGGAAAACTGACCCATCACATAGAATTTTGATGCCTTAAATTAATTTGCACTGTATGTTAATTAAAATGTTCTAATACATTTCTATATCATAATAAGCTTGAATATATGTGTATAATTTGAATTTTTCATCAGAAACTACTAAATTAATTAAATAATTAATGAAATCTACTGGAAATTTTGAAAAAATTGTGAAAAAATAGGTTTTATGTATTAATTTAGTAATATTTGTACAAAAACTATGTAACTGAATGGGTGAAAACAGATTGCAGTAAAGGTTATTGGATTTGAATCAACAACAGGTACACGTAACGTAGTTGTAATATGTACTGTAGGTCACTTTTCCATGCTATAGAATTTTGACCCTTTGCCTATTTCTGTTTTATTGTACTTTGTAGTTGTAAAATGTTATGTATTGTGACCTAGGTCACTTTTCCATACTGTAGAATTATGAGTCCTTTTTAATTTTTTTCCTAAACTTTTGTACTTTTCATAATATGTTTTGTGTATATACCTTGAATAAACTTTTTTTGTTACAAATTTGGTGATTTATTGGTGGTGGGTCACTTTTCTATAAGGGGGGAGGGGGTTCAGAATTCTATAACAGAAAACTGACCTGTGGGTCACTTTTTCATGGGAGTCACTTTTCTATCTGACACCGGCACTGTGATTTTTTTTAGAAAATGGAAGTCAGCCTGTTGTTGGCAGCACTCTGGTTGGTAATCTATGACTTTTGGTTGTTATACAGTCATGGAAAAAATTATTAGACCACCCTTGTTTTCTTCAAATTTTTTCCTGGTACACCTAAAGGTACATTGTTTGGACAAATATAATTGATAACAAAAAAATAGCTCATAAGAGTTTAATTTCAGAGCTGATATGTAGACGTTTTCCATGGTTTTTCTAGATAATAACCAAAATCACTTCAGTTCTTACACGAATAGCTGTAGCAGTGTACTGACAAAAATGGTGCTTTTAGGCATTCCATGTTTTCTTTCCTATCTGTTTAGAGTCACATGATACACACAGGAATTAGTACTTGATTGCATAACCATTGTTTTTGATTACTTTTGATGGGTCCAATATTTTTTTCTGCAACTGTATTAACCAATGGTGGATTGTTTTTCAAAAACTGAAAGGAATGGCTTAACATTTTGTTTGTTGAAATGGGCACTTTTTTATTTGTATTATATTAGAGTAATGTTTTTTGGTTTTGTAGATATTCTGGGCAATGAGGCCTGAAGATGGTTTCTGTATGACACCTGTAGACGACATGCCCGTACTTGCATAGAGCCTGCTTTTAATACCAATGGAGGTCAACACAAGATGCCATGATGGAGAAGCTTCAAGAAGAACAAAATGTCATCCTTGGTGGTGATATGAGGAAGTTGGAAGTTCCACCATGATGGATCTGAGAAACAATACTGTCATTGAACCTACACCTAGTTCTGGTAAGATTTAAAAAAAAAAAAAAATCTTAGATTAGGAAAAAATTTTGCTGCTTAATATTCCCTACAATGATTAACATGCAATAGTATACTGCAGGTAGAAATGTAAGGTCCTTTGTATTAATCAGTTCTTTAGGCAATACGTATATTTTTTTCTGTCTGTTTTTAAGGCTATCCAAAAAGATGGGTGAAGACTGCACAAAACAAAGACTGTACTATACTCAAAAAGTGGCTTCACATTAAAAAAAAAAAAAAACCACATCTACTGGACTGCTGCTTCCTCTACAACACCCCAGGAAAGAGTGGCAAAGTGGATCGCTATACTTAACCATGTACAAGACCTCCACACACATGAAGATCCTGCTTTCCCTCAATGTTTACATCCACGATGCATTTCAAGAGATAAGAGCAACTGGTTAAAACCAGGTGACTCATTTTACCTCTATCATTTAATTTGGAATCTATTTATGCAACAAGTTTGAGTATGGATTTGTAAAAGCCACACCAGCCTGTTAACATTCAAGAGGATCCCAAAAAGACGAAGAGAAGCTCAACCCTCACACGCAGACTTCGGCAGTGGAAGCGTTCCAGTGTGATTCTGCGCTTTGCACCTAAACGTTCCACTCTATCCTTTCCTGGGAATGCTCTGCAGGTAAATTTGTTGCATTTGATGAAACATATGTTTATGGTCAGTATATTTTATAATTCTTATTTGACTCTTCATTAGACTTTACCTGGCAGCCCTACATTTGAATGAAAATGCAGGACGTTGGCAAGCAACTTCCTCATCAGACCTGATCTTCAATCTGCATTTCCCAGAGTACAAGAAAAGAGAAGCCACAGCTCAGCCAGGTACAACAAAAGCAACCCTGAGTAAGTGTATGTTTGACTTTAGTTTACAAATACACTATGGATTTGCAAGCTAATCAGTATACAGAATATTTACAGTAGTTTTAATCACATGAAAAGAGCAAATAAAAATTGGTAATTCATGATATAAAAATTCAAAAAAATCGCATTTTGTAACATTGCAAATTTACAACAACAAAAGAAGCACTATATGTCCTCGACATAAATAATAATAACTGCAACAAACATTGAAAATCCAAACAACAGATAAATTATAATATGCCAGATGTGGAAAAAACAAAAACATTAACTCGCCTTTTTCTTAAAACAAAATTAAAAGTGATCGTCTCTCATTGCAGATTAACATGGATGACATTTTGGAGCTGGTTTTTGAAAAGATTTTCCCAGACCCAAGCCAGTATTTGAGGAGGTGCAGAAGATCTCCACTCCTGAACCAATCACTTCCCAGAATCAATGACTGGACAAAGCCACTGTCGCTGCTGCTTATTGCCTTTCTGGTGTCATTGGTCAGAAATAGGTTAAAGATGGGCCTGTGGAGTTTAATTAATGAAGAATTCAGACCAAGGCAGAGCATTTACAGCTTATGTAGACACAGGGAGACGTTTGAAAAATTCATTTTAAAAAGCAAAATATCCTTCCTTTAGAAAGGAAAATCTAGAGAAAAAATTTATTTGGAAAGTGCCACAACAGTAACACTGGGTCTTTATGGGTTAATGTAGTAAAAAGACAGATGACAGGAAGCTGAAATTCTAGAAAAATGACTTTATTTATGCAAATAAACACCTCTAAGATATAGCTGAGTCACATTGAGTTCACATTTACTTTTGTGGCGTTAAGTGCCTTAATTATTCCCTGAAATGAACTAACAGAGGTTTTTAGTACCCAAGTGAAAAGTGACAGGTTTCTGAAATAATGTATTGTTAGTTGAGACTGGTATGGCTCTGCTCCGACTGAGGAAACAGCCTCACATTGAATCTACAGGCAGATGAGACGACAGCTGGGGTCCTGCGTTCACATCCAGTCTTACTTGAGCTCTCCACAGTCCGTGATAGTGATCCTCTTGGAGGTCCGCCCAGACCGTGAACCGAAAGACTCCACTTTCTTGACCACGTCCATCCCCTCCTTCAACGCTGCCAAACACAACATGCCTGCCATCCAGCCTGAGAGAAAGAAGAAGAGGTTTATTATCACTGAGACCACGCAGAAATGCACCCGACGGGGCTCTGAGGTCGCTGCGTTGTGTCGGGCGGTGCTGCTATTTCTGCCAGATTTCTGCTATTTTAGGCCAAAGTTCAAATCTTAACATTGTTCTACTTATAATGCCAAAACGTTACAGCTTCCAGGAAGAATTTGATTCCCAGCATGGTGGGAAACAAAACCTCTGGAACAGTTTTTTAATAAGATGGACACTCCTAAACTAGTGAGTGATACAAACAAAAGGAGTTAGAAAGGGTTTAAGGTCAAAGTTCTTCGACAACGTGAGCTTTAGGCTTAACACAAATGTATACACATGTATTTATTAAACACCATGTTGCTCTTGTCCAAATCAAAAATCCAGACTTTTTCAAAAACTTTTTTCCCCCTAGACCTTGACTTTCTGTACTTTTATACTTGTGTGCCCTACTTTTTTGGTGATATTGTGCCTGTTGTGTGTAGTAGAAAAGTTCATTTTAATAAATATATGAATTAATGAATGTATAAGTCGCCGTAAATTATTGTTTTACACAGAAACGCTTTCAAAACATACGAAAATCACAAAAGTGCATGGACATCACACAAACAAGCCTCACTACGATCATTCAGCACCAACCGGTTAATCAATCATAGTCAAGTTTTTTCTGTTTTCTTCATGTTTCTTATTATCTTACAAATTATTCTAAAATTCGCTGTGAGAGAAACTGTATTAGGACTTTCACACACATTCCAGCCTTTTCAGGTCTGGAAAACAGCGTTTCAAGACCTGCACCAGCACCTTGATTAAAATTTTCATTAACAGGATGGGAGTCGCACTAAAGTGGCAAGAAAAGGGGAAACAGATCAGTATCTAAGTTGTATTAAAAAGTAAAATGCTTTATGGTCGTATCTTTATGTGTAACTTTGTTAAAACTTGGTAAGTTTCATGTGGAACCATCATAACTGCTTATTCACTGAAACACATTGGAGGAAAGTTACGTGCAGGGTTCGTACACACTTTTCAAGGTCAATTCCAAGCACTTTAAGGGTCATTTTCAGATTTTTTCCAGCACAGTACCTTATCATCGGGGTAAAATACATATCTTCAGGAATACATATAGTCATGATTAATGTTTTTTTTCTTTTTATCACAATGATTTACATTGTATTACGCGATAAACACATAAAATTATGTTCATAAAAGCAAAAAGTTAATAAATTAAAGGAAAACACTTTTATCCCAAAAAAAAGGGAAACCACTTTGTGTTCTTCAGACAGACTCACACGAGAAAGATTAAGATAAAAATGTACCCGGAGTCAACTGAGAACACCTGGGAATGTTCTTTTTGACAAAGTTTTATTTTTCTAAATGTATCACCTCTCTGTAAGTAGCTTTGACTTGAGTTACTATTAAAAATTAATACATTACACTATATTAATAAAAGACTCGTACTTTCCTGCAGAAATGAAGGAAGCCACTGGCACATTTGGGAGTGCAGTATAATTTGGACTTAAATACATAACATGATGGAAATCTGTCACTTTTGGTTTGGCTTTCTCTGCTTGTCTTCCTTTTCACTTGGATTGTCGAGAAATAACATTCTTGAATCACATACTTAGGCGTTTTATTTCACTAGACGATATGAGCCGTTGTGCAAACATTATGTACTACCTCAGTGTGCTAGTGATGTTGCACAAGCATAAATTACATAAACCAGTCATGTAGCATCATTGTAATTTTAATTTTTACCAACAGTTTTTTTTATGTTTGTAAAGTTGTAAAAATTTGAATAAATAGAAGTTTATATAAATAAATAAATACATAAATCATATGACAGAGTTATAATTGCAAGCACTTAAATGAAAATTCACACTCTTTCCAGACCTTGAAAACACAATATTGAAATACAAGCATTTTCAAGAGTTTTAAGCACCCGTACAAACTGTGCATGTGGAGAGAGATAAAGTGAGATATATGGCTCCTTTACACGACTGATTAAAAGTAAAGTATGTAACATTTAGAAAACCATTGTTTCTTGTGCGTGCTTGTGTGCTGACATGCAGTTTGTATTGTTTGTTACTAAGGTCAGGGTATTACTGTTGTGTACTATTACTGCTATCGATGATTTCAAGACTTGCAGGAGTGAGCTTTTCCTGCAAAATCTGACCCAGACCCTCTACATACCAATAAGTGAACAGGCTATAATCCTGAAGAGGCAACAGAGAAAGTTAAGAAGCTGACATGTGTTAATATATTTGGGTCTTTCTATGAAACTGGGTTCATTTTGGTACCTGGCACTTTTCCAGCTTTTTAGACCCAATAATAAAATGGAAATTTATCCATATTTCCACATAGGATGTAGCTAACGATGACCACAGATAAATGCAAAAAAAAATTATACTCTTGCTCTGAGCCATCCCAAAATTAATAACATTTTAAAAACAATACTGGGGCCAAATTTCTGGGTCCAAACAGCTGATTACCAGTGGAGCCTGAGTTCTGATTTACAATAACAAGGTTCAGATGAGGCTAAAGTCATTTATTTCTGTCAAATACACTCATTAGAGCAATTTTCCACAGTCACTGTCGTACCTGTAGTTGTGTCTTAAATGCTAGGTTTGTTTACAACAGCTGTGACAACATAATTCCTTATTTTATTTATCTTACCCTGAACTACACAACATAGATAAAGGCCTGAAAAAAGGAGAAATTAAGTGTAAAGACGGGTGGTTCTAGGAAACTGGGTTTATTTTGGTACCTGGCACTTTTCCAGCTTTTTTAGACAAAACAATAAAATAAAAATTTAGACATATTTCCCCTCAGGGTGTAAGTAATGATGATCTCAGATAAATGCAAAAAAATTATACTCTTGCTTTGAGCCATCCCAAAATTAATGCATTTTCAATCAAATATTAGGACCAAAATTGGGACAGGAAAAACCACCTAGGTGTCAGTGCATTTGATCTGAAAACATTGCTTGAAATGGTCTTATATTGCGCTCTAAATAAAGACACTGTTAAATTTGATGATCCTAGTGGTTTTTCTAATCCAGGCATGCAGGTTTTCATGAATCTCAATCAGGTTTTGTCCATAACCCATCGTGTCCACTGGTGTTACATGCAGAACCTGTCCATTAAACATAAATCGTGAGTGATTTTGCAACAGCGGTAATTTTTGTGAAACCACTGCTTTGGATAATTAGTTCGATTCGATTGAGAGAATAAAAAGACATTAAAAAAAAACAGTAGCACATAATTTTCGTGTCCTTTTTACCACGTTACATGCAGATTTTTGTATTAAAAGAATAACCTAAGAATGTGTTTTATCTGAGAAATAATTTCTCTAATCTCACTAAATACATATTTTTAAAATAGACCAAACTTGCTTCATAACATCAGTCTACATCTGGTTTGAAGTTCAGCCCCCATGTCCTGTTTTTAGGACCAGTTTCACAGAAGCACATATCTGTTCATGTCATTAATGCATTTCTCTATACGACACATCTTGTATCTTTGAGTTCTGCAGGACTGGAGGTGCCATGTTGGTATCTGGAATGTTCAACACACAGCTGAAGGCCACAGAATGGTCACTCATATCTACTCTGTCAGTACATACCATTCAGTTTTAGAGGTGCAGATGAAGAACTGAGATCCGTTGGTGTTGGGTCCAGCGTTGGCCATCGACAAGATACCTGCAGAGTAAATATTATAAACAGATGTTAGTTTAATATACTCAACTAACAGCATGTTAAAAGGAATGACACAAGATAGATTATATCCAAGCTAAAAAACCTGCTGCCTTGGCTTGACTTAGCTTGAGCAGTAAAACTGAGGCAGTAACTAATAAAACACACTTTAAACTGCATTAAAAACAACTTCAAAATGGTCAAAATGAGGTAAATATGAATTTTTAGTATGAATTCATAGTATGTAACAATTAAATATTATGTAACCTCATTATTTAACTCCATAAAGACCCCAACAGCCACTGGTGACCAATACCATCTACAGGTCTAAACTGTTTCATACCTGTTGATCCACTCATCCTATCAGTACATTTAAAAATAGCTGTAAAACCACTTTGTGGTCTTCCATGGTCATCAGATATGACCCATTTGGACGTTCAGAGGCTCCGTAGTGAACCAGTAAAACATCACTGACAGTGGATGGAGACACTTGGTTTATGGTCAGTTAATGATATTTTTTGTTACAAATGTCATGTTTTCTTCATTTTTCTCAGTCTCTGATATTATGATAATCAACTTTAATCTGAGCTTTTATGAACATCCACATGATCAGTGAATTAGATATGGGAAAATACCTGATTTTCATTAAAAAAACAAACAAAACAAAACCGCAAAATACAGAGGATGATATTACAATAAATGGTGATAAATAACTTAAGAAAAGTTAAATAGAGAGAAACATTCATTTGTGAACTGCCACAAAAGTAGCACTGGGTCTTTATGGGTTATTAGTTCATTATTCGCTCACACTGTCATTTTCAGAGGAACATATAAAAGATATCCATATAAACTAAACTATATGAATTCCTTTTGAACACATTTTTGCCATAAACCAGGACAAAGCAGCCTAACACAAAAAAAAATGTGGGAAAAAATGTTGTAGTGAACAGAGGGGTTGTTCCTACACATAGACTACTGTATACATTTATACTGCTGCATCTAGTGGACATACAACAGCATTACATAGAACACTAAAGTATCTCCATATGCAGTTATGTTTTGTAGAAGTGCAGTAATAAACAGGTCATTTTACCCCCCCCCCCCCCCCCCCCGAAGGAGAGGCAAGAGGTATTGTTTTTGGTTCGGTTTGTTTCTTTCTTTGTTAACGCTCTAGCAGCAAAACTATTGGTTGAATTCATACCAAATTGGGTTTATATATACCACTGACCCAAAATAGAAGTGATTAGATTTTGGAAAAGTAGGTCAAAGTTCAAATTTAAAGAATTTTTTTTTTTACATCTTTTTTTACTCACATTTTCTTAAAATGGGCAAAATTTCACATGTCCGTAGCAACAAAACTATTGGTTGAATTCATACCAAATTGGGTTTACAGATTATTAGTGACCCAGAATAGATGTGGTTCCATTTTGGGAAAAGTAAGTCACAGTTCAAATTTTTGATGAATTTTTTTTTTTTTTTTTTTACATCTTTTTTTCCATTTACTTATAATGGGCGAGATTTCACATGTCTATAAAAACATCAATTTTGTTTCAATTTGCTTCAAACTTGCCACATAAATAGAGGCAACTGATATCCTGACATTAGCATACACATAGATATGATGACATCAGCTGATCGATACCAAAATAGGCTGCAATATGTGCGAGGGGCGGGGTTTGTTGTTCCTGGCAACACTTGTTTTTAATGATTTTAATACATCATATCCTCAAAGCCATCTGTCCTGTTGTGTTCTACTGAGGTCTTCGGGCTCATTATTCTATTTTTATGCATAAATTAAAATGTACAAATATAATCTGTTGTGTTCTTTTGTCTTATAAAGATTTATGCATAAATATTCTGTGGTTTCCTGCAAAATGGTCATCCCTATGGTAAATTAAACTCCCAAAAACTCTGATAAAG
Source organism: Sphaeramia orbicularis (assembly GCF_902148855.1). NCBI lineage: Eukaryota > Metazoa > Chordata > Actinopteri > Kurtiformes > Apogonidae > Sphaeramia > Sphaeramia orbicularis. The sequence continues at coordinate 13,364,965 of NC_043975.1, read as the reverse complement.
ACAGAAAACACTACTTTTTATAATCATTTGTCGTTGTGTGCTCAGATCGGGACAGTTACCAGGTCCGGTGTGCTTCAGTCTGAAGTTCTCATCTGGGAATTTCCACCCGTAGATAGACTTTCCTCCAGTTCCATTGTGGTTTGTGAAGTCTCCACCCTGAAAACATAAAGGCACTGCGATGACAATCCAGACACCAGTGAATAAAAGTGAATAAATGAGAGCAGAGTAGGACCTACCTGGCACATGAACTGAGGGATCACCCTGTGGAAAGTGGATCCTTTGTAACCGAAGCCCTGTTCACCCGTGCACAGAGCTCTGAAGTTCTCTACAATAAACATGAGGATTCAGTCTCTCTCTGACGATCCAAACGCAACAAAAACGGGATGTGGTGAACAGTTCAGATGGATTCATGCTGACTAAATGCTTTATATTTATTAAACCAGGTAAAAAAAACCTCACTGACGTTACAAATCTCTTTTTCAAGCATGACCTGGACAAGAAAAGCAGAATAACACAGTTTCTGACAAGACAAGAGATAACAGACACATAATACAACAAACTTACAATCCATAATTACAAAACAATCATTTATACAAGTTTAAAAACAGTTACATTGACCAAAATTATTGATTTCACGCGCCTTTAAAGGGGTCATATTTTGCTAAACCCACTTTTATTAGTCTTTGGTTCATTTATTTGTGTATTTGGACCCGAATAGTTCAAAAAAAGTTGGAATTTGAACCCTCCAGGTGCTGCAAAGCTATCTTATATTCATTTTGGCGAATGGATTTCTACTACCTGTTTTCATTCCTTCTTAATTTGTTGTGTCTATAACTAGTTATGTCACAACATTTGCCCATATAAGGTCAAGACTTCTGACGAACATTTCTCCAAGTATGACATAATTGTCAGCAGCAGTGGTTGTAGTAAAAACTGAAAATATGTCCAAACTTCGAGCTGATTACCTAAAATGTTCAGTTGTTGGTTGTATTAATGAACACAAGTGGCTGAACGGGAAAGAAAGCATGGTCAACAACCTGGAGGGGGCGGGGCATGAACTAGCTCATTTGCATTTAAAGGGCCAGCGCTCAAAACGACCTTTCTGGTGTCATTACTCAGAAATAGGGTTGAAGATGGAGCTGTGGAGTTGAATTAATAAAGAATTCAGACCCAAGTATAGCATTTACAGTTTATATAGACCACAGGGAAATGTTTGAAAATGCATAATTCCATTAAAAAAAGCAAATATAACTCCCTTAAAATCGCTTTTAATTCACCTAAACTAACAAGTTCAGATAGATTTAAGTTGCTTTGCAGGACGTTCCATGCAGAGGGGGCAGCATGTTGAAATGCCGTCTTACCCAACTCTGTTCTGTTTGTTTGCTGTGCATCGAAGTGTCTCCCCCTACTTCCCCCTCTCCCCCAGTCTCTCTCTCTCTTTCTCTTCCTTTACCCTCTCTCTTTAACCCCAACTGGTCAAGGCAGATGACCTTTCTCCAGGAGTCAGGGTCTGTTCAAAGTTTCTGCCTGTTTAAAGGATGTTTTTCCTCACCACTGTCACCAGTCACTAGCGTTTGCTCCTGGAGAATTCTGTTGGGTTTTTGTAAATTGGCTTGAGAGTCTGCTTTTGACCAGTTCCATATGTAAAGTGTCATGAGATAACTTTTGTTATGATTTGACACTCTATAAATAAAATTTGACTGATTGATTGTTCTGGCTCTAGGAACCACCATTAGTACGTTGTGTACTGTTGCTTTAGTGTGGTCTAGTGGATTGATATGGTTTTGTCAGGACGTTGCAATGAGAAACATACTGAACCTAAATGGGTCATTTATGTGTTTTACTAATACTTTACACATATCTTATTTTACATACATTTAATCCTATTTCAATCACTACAGCTGCTTTGAAATCATCGTTTTTATTCGCTTAAATACAGGTAAAACAGACATTTCATCATTGCTTTGAACGGTGTTGAATGAATAAATGATATAGCACACAACTTTGGTCAGATTTCATTAATTAAAACAACTTTATAAAAACTGACCAAATTAAACAAATGAAAGTGATTACACCACACTGACATGTATTTAATCATTTCTTCTAGAGGAATATGATTTGAAATATTACTCATTAGTTTGTGCTGTTGCTTGGGTACAATTAAAACAGCACAAAATGAGCAATTAGTAAAGCCCAACCGATTATAGCGTATCACCAATTAATCAACATCGGCCAATATGAAGTCAATGTAGCCGATATATAAACTTTTTTTTGTTGTTGTTGTGCAGGGATTCTGTCGCTTGCTGCTCCTGTGTGTGTGTGTGTGCTGCCCGGAGAATAAGAGTAACTTTAAAGCAAGTTAGTTTTCACTTTCACGCCTGCTTTGACAATGATGCTATCACCCCCCCCCCCCCCCTCCCCCTTATGAAGTATTCACCCCCCCCACACACGCACCCATGTCTGTGCACTTCCTGTCTACCTCACAGTTTCATTCTGCAGACAGGCCTGGGTGTTCATAGTGTAGGGGAGACTGGGGACAGTTGTAACACAGGTCAGTTGTAACTCTTGCAGTTGCTCCAATCAGGAACAACTTAGGACTCACCTAATTTACTCTGCACATGCTCAGTTTAGTCCTTAGTCCACATAAGAAGTTGTAGTGTTGTGAGGCAGACACATCCAAATTTGTGAGTGAAAACATAATTGTGTGGTCAGTCATATTTTTGCTCTAATTATTTTTGTGATTGCACAGTTTGCATTTGAAAGTTATGTAAATTATATTTGTGAGATAACAAACATTTATGTCTGTCAGTCTGCCCCAGGGCAACTGTGGCTACAGGTGTAGTTTACCACCACCAGAGGCAGAATGTGAGCGCGAATGAATAATGGGTCAATAATGTAAAGCGCTTTGGGTGTCTAGAAAGGCGCTATATAAATCCAATCAATCCATTATTATTATGCAACTGTTTCTCCACCTGTCCACAATTATCTAAAATAAGATTTTTATATCCTGTGTAGATCAGTGTTCTTATTTCATATATTGGCCAATATATCGGTTATCAGCCGATATATTGGATATCGGCTTTTTTTTTTTTTTTTAAAGCCCCCAATATCAGTATCATCGGCCCCAAAAACCCCATATCGGTCGGGCTCTAGCAATTAGTTTGATTTGTTGCACATGGAGAAACTGCAGGATTTAAATGCAATTCCAGAAAATGGAGAGTACATTTCTGCAAGTGATTAAATCAAACTAAAACAGACAAATATTGTATAACTGTATAATCTACACAATACCAGTTATGTGGTAAACTAATATTATTTAGTCATTAGTCATTTAAGTCACACTCTAAAATTAAATTAACATCTGACCTATTTTTAATATGAAAATCATGTGTTACCTGCGGTTTTCGGTACAACTTCTGCGTTGAGCTGTGGGGGAAAAAAAAAAAACAAACACATTCATAAACCGCCTGAGGGTCAAAACACGAACGACCTGTTCTTCAAAAACCAGTCCAAGACAACACGGACAGAGAACACGTTTTGCAATTTTTACTCAGCTGTGTTCACTTAGATGTTATCGATAAAGTAGCGGTACAGCGTGTCTGGTGCAGTAAAAGTGGTTTTACCTCAAAGGTGACTCTGCCCAGGGGTTCATTATCCGCAGAAATGTCGAAGTAAACCACCGGGTTAGCGTTAGCGGCTGCGGGGCCGGTGCTGTACAGCCGGGCCGCCGTGAAAACCAGCGAACACAGCTTGGTTCTGTTCGATAGGAACAACATCTTCTCTGCACTGAGGGTCAGTTACCACACATATGTGAGTTACAACCCAAAGTCACGCCGTCAGCCGGTGGAGGAAGTTTTCCTAGTACTACTTCCGGGTGCAGCCACGGATCAAAATCTCGCGAGATGAGACCGCATTCATATTTATTTATTTATTTTATTTAATTTTTTATATATACAATAAATTTGCTCTTTTATTGAGTAGTTTAAACATCTTATCAACTCAAAACAGAAAAATAATCAAATGAGGAAAAATAATACAATAAAACTGTTATTGCTATCCATTGCTGTCTTCTTCTGATGATGATGATGATGTTAATTTTATGGGAGAAAAATGTACTAATAAATTCTTGCGTGGTGCCCTTACATGTAATCTTTTTCCCTTATCATTGAAACAGAAAATGTATTAAAAGATTTTCCTTAAGAAATTATAATCAAGATTAGAACCAAATACCTGACTCTACCCATACCCCCAAAAGCGAAAGAAACTCATTTTAAAACACTAAATGATATTTACCCTTGCAATGATTTTATGAGACAAAGATTTAATATAGAGAAAAATAATTGTGTTTTTTGTAAATTTGAAATTGAATCATTAGAACATGTATTTTTTGACTGCCCATACACCAGGACATTTTGGACAACATTCTAGACTGCACATTTGATAAGGACACTCAATCGCCCAAATTGGAATACAAAGACATTAAATTTGGAATTATAATGGAAAACAGAAAAAGAGAAACTATGTATAACACTTTGATTATTATGGCCAAACAATTTACACATAAATGTAGATTTGCAAAGACCCCCCCACTGTTCTTAATTTACAAAAATGAAATGACAAATTTTAAAAAGACATTAAGACATGTAAAAACCAAACAAGCTTTGATTGTATATGAAAATTCAAATTTGTTGATTCCTGATTAGACCTCTGACTTTATTTTCATAATTATTTTATTTATTTTATTCATTTGTATTTTACTTTATTTCATTTTATTTTATGATGTTCTTTATTAATATTGTTCTCTTAAGTTTGAAAATGTTGCTCAGTCTGGAGAAAATAAGAATTTTTGTATGAAAATGATGGAAATGTTTAACCAGATTTTGATTAATAAAGTTGAGGGGGGGGGGGGGGGCGGGGGGGCATTTCATATGACAAACCAAAAAAAAAAAAAATCTTCTTCTTCTTCTTCTTCAATTCTTATTAGGCCTATATTGTTTTTACAATACAGAATAACGGAAAAAAACCCCAAAAAGGTTAATTATGTACAAGACTTTAATTATTATTGCTCAACAATTTATCCACAGATGTAGATTTTATGAAGAGCCAGCCACTGTTCTAAATCTATATAAATGAAATAACAAACTCTAAAAAACAAACCAAAACACTGAAATATTAAGAACCAAAGAAGCCTTGATTGTATATGAATGGATGAATTTGAATGTACTGATGTCTGATTAGACCTCTGATTTTTATTTTTGTTATTTTATTTTATTTTTATATAATGTTCTATACAAATACTATTCTGTAAAAGTTTGATATTAATTCGCCATCTGGAAATAATTAGTGTTTCTCTATGGCAATCTTTTGAATGTATTGCCAGATTTTGATTGATAAAGTTGAGAAGAAGACAAAAAACAAAACAAAAAACAGAATAACACTGAGCAAATACACCTTAGACATTATTCACCATAAAATATATCAAAGAAGGCCAAAAAGAAAATAAAAAGACAAATTTAAGGAAAGTAAAGGGAAAAAAATACAGGCACTGTCATTCTTGATTTACTGGCATCAAAGAGAACTCCTCAAGAATTTCACCAAAGTTCTTCACCTTTTAGATTTCCTCAGTTTTTTTTTTTTTTTTAATCATTCTTCTCAACATCTACAGTAGGTAATTAACCATTAATTTTTATGTTTGTATTTATTTTCATACAAACCCACCATCATTTATTTTATTGTTTAATTGACATTGTTATTTTTGTAAAAATAATGAAACAACCAGCACCAATTTTCATCCAGCTTTGATCCTTTTTTCCAAATTTTGCTAAAATGTTCTTAATAACCTAAAAGAGGACACTTTTCAGTTTATATTTTGCACACAAAATTTACTTAAAAACTGCTCTTTTACATATTACAGTTAAATATATGTTGTTTGTTTACAAAGTTTTGAATATATATACAGACACCTGTGACACAGGAACAAATTTTGCCAAATGTTTTTCAGCGAAGCAAGAGTTGGGGGTACTTGGATTAAAAAGTATATTTCAGGGGGTACTCCACTGTAAAAAGTTTTAGAACCACTGCAGTACAGTATGTGATTTTTTTTAAATTTTTTTATGTGATTTAGTTTTATAATTTTCATATTTTTTGTACCAACTTGCTCTCCTTTTGTCACCTACTGTATTTCCAGAACTTCTGACTGTTAATGTGATTATTGTTAATGTTGCGTATTGTTAGACTAGTGACAAAAAAAGCAAAAAAGACAAGACGACAGCGGCATACAGGTATCATCTGAATACATATTTATTAGATAAATATTAGGTTGTCACATCATCTAACTACATACAGTTCTGCAAGACTAAAAATCACAATTAGTTCCTTTATTTTCTGACCAGTTTAGAATATGAAATGATTGTACATACAATGTACAAACATAGAGACAATGAATGAATGAATCACCTTAGATTGTATCATTTTCTGTTCATGATATCAAAAATTGTACAAACTATGGATCTGGTTACAATCTTCTGGACCCGTCCCTCCCTCCCGCTGCTGCACACGCCTTTCTCCCACCCCTCCGAGCGTTCCCCTGGGTTTTCTTTGTAACCTTTTTTTTTTTTTTTTTTTTTTAATCTTTAGCACCTCAGAGTATGCAGGTGACAGACTAGAACACAGAGGCTAAATATTACATGTAAAACATAGCTGTCCCAGTTCCCCTAACAGAAGAGGTGAAAGTATTATACAGAGGGGGGAACAAAATGCTGAGAGATACCCACAGACACTAACTAACAAGTTTCATTTTCCATATTCAGCCACTTCCAGCAGAGGGGTTGCAAGCTTTTTATTATTCTGAAGAAACAATGCACATTCCCAGGGAAAATGAATACATTTCTGTTCACATGTCTCTATATTCATTTACATATATACAGGCATCCTCGGGACGTTTGACCAAGCTTTGCCCAAAAAAAAAAAAAATCATCTCCAGGCCAATTGATGAACGTGCCCTTCCATTCTGTATTTTTTTTAAAATTTTTAAATTAATTTTTGCTTTATTTTTTTGCTTTATTTTTATTTTTTTTTCTTAAACAACTTCCCCCAGAGAAATGGCCCTTAATTGTGATTGTGCAACTACAGATTTGGGGTGATGCCTAACACATCAAATTGGCTCAACTTGTACATAATATGAAATGATAACAACTTCCATGGGACTGATTAAAAGTTTCAATTCAGATATTAAAAAAAATGAACATAATGTGGCAGCGTGTTGTTAACAGATGGACTTCACGAGTGACTGAAATATGAAACATGTCAGCGTGTTGTACTGGAACAAATTATATTTTTTACATGAACATTAAACAAACAAACAAACAAACAAACAAAAAAAAGCAGATTTTGAACCAGCACATAATCAGCTACAATTGAAAGAAATTGGATTTCTAGCCTTACAGTTTAATAAGAAAACCAGTACAAAATAATTTACCAAAAAAAGGGGATAAAAATGTATATGGTCTCATGCTTTTAAAAAAGCCACATTTTATAACAAAAATATAAACAATATCATGAATTTCTTTAAAATATGGTTGTGATATATCTTTAAAATACCACTGTGTATCCACAATTAGCAACAATTATGATATTCACATAGCTCACTTACTAATTACACTGAAAGCCGGCTGATACCACGTCTTTTTAAAAACCATTACTGGTCAGAATAATGGAAAACATAAAGTCATGAGCAGACGACAATCAATCAAATACATCAGAAAGGAAATATTGCTTCAAACTGAGCTTGAGGTGTGACATTTTTAGAAAACTTATATGTTATACGATCACTTTGAGCTGATGCAGGGTGGCTGGGGGGGTAAGGGGTGTGGGGGGGTACGAGACACCTGTCTGCATGCGACAGGTGTGAGACAGAGCGCACCGGGAGGGAATAGCTTATGAGACGTTTTGCTGGTTTGTTTTGTTTTTTTTTTTCCCCAGCGGCAAGAAGACGAGACAGCTGTCGTATGCTGGTTACAAACATAGTCAGTGGTCAGGTGGGATCTGAGGAGCGGGTTAGGTCGAACGACTAATGATCGAAGGACAAACATTATTAAGATGATACAAAAATATTCACAATGATATTTACAGTACAATAGCATTTCTTAAAAAATAATACATTTGCATACTGAACAGCACTCTTCTCAAAAAAGTGAAGCTGAAAACAAATGTGGCAAAAGGTCTGCACCAATACTGCTTTAAAAACCACTTCTTTTTGAACAGCGGCGACGGATAAAACCTCCGCTACTGTATATACGACCTCCTATCACACACTCACACACACTCACACACGCACACACACATACATACTCTCAGTCTTACACAGCACCAAGCAAACACAAACATCTCCGTTCTCATCCCTCTAACTTTGGTGAGCAGTTTCCCAAAAAACGATTTATGGATAGTGTAATTATGCAGCAACGACAACAAAAAAAATCCAAATAAAAACCAGAAAAAAAAAAAAACAAAATCAGCAAATACATGATAAGTGTACTGCTGACAGCTTTATCCCTTCAACGTTAGTGTTAAATAAATCAGACTAGACAGAAATCATAAAACAAATGTACAAAAAAAAAAAAACTATATTTTTTGTTTTTTTAACCACTTGGAACAGCACTAGACGAGGGCTTGGCACACATGCACTTTGTAGACTACTGGAACATTATTTAACAAGGGGAGAGAACTTAGTGAAAATAAAATAAAAAATAATCAAATAAAACACACGCACAAGTGACACCAGGCTCATGCAGAGCAGACGGCGTGGAAGGAGGTTTAGCAGGAAGCAATAAGTGCAGCAGGATCGTCACAGGAACCCCAATCTCTCATATTGTACCTTTCATTTCCATTAAAGGAGGATGACTACTATACAATACGGTGAAGTACAAATGTGTGTTTTTTTTCTTTGTGTTTGTGTGTGTTGTGTGGATTAAAGGCCGAAATCCGTTCCAGCTGTCAACCCTCAGAGGATATCTCTTTTTGACAAAAATATTTATGTATGTATCACAATCGTAGACAAAGTGGAAGCCGATCATTCCCAAAAAGCTTTTTAAAATGTTGGCATTCAGCAAAAAACCGCTCTAAAAAACATTTTTGACAGATTTTTGTTGTAAAGACAGATTTTTTTTTTTGTTTTGTTTTGTTTTTTTGCATTGCCGAAATCTCTTGTGCTTTTTACGTAATGTGTGGAGAACAGAACAGAACCAGACTAACCAGTGAGGGAATGGAGCTGTGACAACAGGAAGCTGTGGCCTCTCAGACTGGAATAACATTACATGGACAGAAATGCACACCGGCCAGATAGCGCAGGTTTTTTTTTTTTTTCTTTTTCTCTTTACAGTGAATTCCTTTTTTCTCAAAAAGGAAACAAAACATGGTTAAAAAATGCTACAACACGTTCCTAATGTGCACACAAACACCTGTGTGTGGCATAAAAAAATCAACTGAGTATAGCTGCACAGTTCATAGGTATCGCAACAGGGAGCGAGAGGGCGGGGCCGACCCCTGACCCCGCCCCCTTCCATCCTGCCGTGTCTTTGTGTTTTAACCTCTTTCAGTCAATCTGCGCTGGCGAATGAAAACTGTACAAGAGGAAGAAGAGAAAGGGAGTGCATCTTTGTGTTTGTCAAGTACTGAGCGAGCGCCCTGGGTTCTCAGGGAAACTGCAGGCTGTCAGAGAAGTTCATATGTGTCTGAATGGCCTCAGTTGTTTTCGAAGAGCGATAGAAGGTCGTCGTTGCTATTGCTGGGGAGGTCCGGGGGGTCCAGGTACGACAACAGCTCGTCTGGGTTTGCGAGCTCTGGAAGAAGCTGCGAAGAAGACGAAACGACAAGTTTAGCCGAGAAGCAAAGTGAGCTCATAATAGTTAGATTTCACTGAAGTTATACGCATTCATGAAGCAAGAAAATCACAAAAACCACAAAATACATAAAGAGACACTACAACTAAATAATGGGGTCCAGAACTGATGCTATGACATCACAATTCAGTTTAACCCATAAAGACCCAAACACCCACCATCGACCAAAACCATCTACTGATCTAAACTGTTGAACACATGTTGAATCAATCCAGTCAATACGTGTAAATAACTGGTGTAAAATACAGTTTGTCGTCTTTTCATGGTCATCACATATGACCCATTTGGACGTTCAGAGGCTCTATAGTTACCATGGAAACACCATCATCCTCTCACTGCAAAAATCTAAATCTTATCAAGTGTATTTTTCCTCAAACTAAAATGCATTTTCTGTACAGATTAGATTAAAATAGATTTTATGAGATTAGATTAGATTAGATTTTACTACATTGGATTAGATTCTATTAGACTAGATTAGATTTCATTTAGATTAGATTAGATTTTATTAGATTAGATTAGATTTCATTTAGATTAGATTAGATTTTATTAGATTGGATTAGATTAGATTTTATTAGATTAGATTGGATTGGATTTTATTAGATTAGATAGAACTTTATTGGTCCTTTGGGCAAAACCCTCGGGAAATTGAAGTATCAAAAGCAGCACAACATTGAATATACACACAAGAAATACCGCAAGAAAAAAGCAATACAATAACTATAAAAAATTATTAAAAACTGAAGTGAAAAAATTGCAATTGCATATTGGAAAGGACTAGTAGAAACAAGTGGAAAAGTAGTAGTAATAACTCTAATGATAGGTAGCTTATTATGTTTTAATATAACATTATAGTATGTACAATATGTATATATATATATATATATATATATATATATATATATATATATATATATATAGTTTAATATCACAGAACAAAAGTTATAATAACGTGAGTACAGATAGATTGTGCACAATATTGTGTGTAGAACCTTTTTTTGGCCATGCACAAAGGGCATGTATTAGTAGATAAATAGTTTCTGAATGTATAATATATGGATATACCTGTTGATAAAACACCCTCACCAGCTAAAACTAAACCTAAAGTAATGAATTCTTCAAATAAACTTAAAACAAACTACTTAAGCACTTATAAAACTATAACTAAACCAATATAAAAAAGAAAAAATACTGAATAAAAACCACTAAATATGAACTTACGTCTAAAGATGGCTCCGGCATGTCCGACCCCGCTTGGCCGTCCAAACTGTTGGATGGGTTGAAGGACAGGTCGCCATGGGGATGGTTGTTAGGGCCGGACTGCTGCTGCTGTTGCTGCTGCGGCGGTGGGGGCGGCTGCTGCTGCTGAGGGGGCGGAGCCTGCCGCGACGGCTGAGGCGGTCCGCTGTGGTGGAGCTGCTGCCCTGATTGGCTCCCAGGGTGAGGAGACGCATGTAAGCTCTGCTGCAACGAGCCATGAGACGGGTCATTGGCGGCAGAGTGAGGTATCTGCACAGACGACAGATTTAGAACAGAGTTAGAATAGGTCTGTACTGGGGAGAGTCATACGGATGAATGAACCTATGAGTATGTATTTAAACTGGTGCTGTCAAATGATTAAAATTTTTAATCTGATTAATTACAGGGTTGCTGCGGATTAATTTTGATTAATTATGATTAAATATCATTTATTTTTAATCTATATTAATCGTGTTTCATCTTGCAGGAGCAAACAGACTCAAGAAAGAAGGAAATATATATGCACTTAACGTGTTTGTGGCAAGCTGGACGACGCGTTAGCTGAAGTGCTAGCAGAATCCCAGACTAATGTATGCTTTGCGTCAATGTGGTATTTTAAGGTGGAAGCGCTTCAGTGAAAAGAAAACTCCTTCCTGCAGAGTGTGTATAACACTTTATGATGGTCGACTGTTCATTTTGTTTTTTTCCTCCTCATATTTCCACCCAGAGGGCCAACGTACTGTTTAGTGTCTTCCATCTTTATGGGCTGGTTCTGCTGCTGTCACTACTGGATCAACTGCCCTTTTGTTCATGTGTGACTGTAACTGTACTTGGACAAACTGACCCAAATGCTTTGGCAGAGACATTCAGACTCATTCTGCACTGCAGAGGGGTTAATTGTGTTAAAATTTGTAATCAGATTAATCATGATGATGGATTAATCTGCATTAACGCATTAATTTTGACAGCTCTATTTAAAACATAGGAAAATAGTGCAGTAAGTTACATTTCTCAGCATAAATCTCTCACAGGAATGCAACTAAATACTTTTATTCAAGTAAAAATTCCAGTGTAGTTGGAGAATGTAAATACAAACAGAATATATAGTGAGTTGTGGTGACTGGACTAAGAGTGACCCTGCTGGTCACCCTGGCACTGGTCTTTTTGTTCTTCTTCCATCCGGCAGACGCTATCGTTCTATCAAATATTCTACCTCTCGGTCTGCCAACAGTTTCTTTCCCAGTGCTGTGTGTTGCATTAACAAGTTCATATAACACACTTAACAATGTATGGTGTATCTTTTATTTTTGTATTTGTGTCTAAATAATGCACTTTATATTCATGCACTTTGTCCAAATGAGTGTCGGTTTATCTAAGGGGGCACCTGTCTTTTTATTACTGTTATTCATGTAATTTTTCATTGTTTTTTTACCTTGTGCTGTCTTTTATGTATTTTATGCTAAGCTCTTGCAGCTCATTTTCCAGTGCAGTTTTTCTGCAAACAGCAAATAAACTGATTCTGATTCTGATGGGACCACTCACTGAGTCAGGCATGTTGTGGGACAGGGGCTTGTCTTGGCTCATCAGGCTGTTGGGCATGTCCGGGGGGTGGGACAGCTGTGGGCCGTGCATGAAATCATTCATCGACGTCGCACCGGGGTTACCGTGGGGGAAGTCGAAGTTCCCGTGTCCCTGGTAACTGTTGCCTAAAAACAAATGCAGATGTCAGGTTAAGTTCAGATGTGTCAGTTATGGTGTATTATTGCCCCGCCCCCCGAAGGGGAGGCAAGGCGTATTGTTTTGGGTTTGATGTGTTTCTTTATTTGTTAACACTCTAGCGGCAAAACTATCGGTTGAATTCATACCAAATTTGGATTATAGATTGCCAGTGACCCAGAATAGATCTCATTAGATTTTGGGAGCAGTAGGTCAAAGTTAAAAAATTTTATGAATTTTTCAAATCTTTTTTCCCCCCATTTACTTATAATGGGTGAAATTTCAAATGTCTGTAGCACCAAAACCATTGGTTGAATTCATACCAAATTTGGATTATAAATTGCCAGTGGCCCAGAATAGATGTGATTACATTTTGGTAAAAGCAGGTCAAAGTTAAAATTTTTTATGAATTTTTTAAATCTTTTTTCTTTTCCCAAAGGGAAAACAAGGGGTATTGTTTTTGGTTCGGTCTGTTTGTTTATTAACACTCTAGCAGCAAAACTATTGGTTGAATTCATACCAGATTTGGTTTATAGATTGCCAGTGACCCAGGATATATCTCATTACAATTTGGGAACATTAGATCAAAGTTCAAATTTTTTATACATTTTTAAAATCTTTTTTTCCCCCATTTACTTATAATGGGCAAAATTTCAAATATCTGTAGCAGCAAAACTATTGGTTGAATTCATCCCAAATTTGGTTTATAGATTGCCAGTGACCCAAAATAAATGTCATTACATTTTGGGAAAAATGGTTCAAAGTTTACATTTTTTATGAATTTTTCCCAAATTTTTTTCCCCCCATTTACTTAAAATGGCCAAAATTTCACATTTCTATAAAAACATCAATTTTGTTTCAATTTATTTCAAACTTGGCACATATATAGAGGCAATTGATTTGCTGACATCAGCACACGCATAGACATGATGACATCAGCTGGATCAATGCCAAAATAAGCTACAATATGTGTGAGGGGCGGGGTTTGTTGAGCCTGGCACCACTTGTTTTACTTTTTTCCACATGTAACCAAGAAGAAAAGTTGAAGTTGTCACTATTTGTAGGGTGAGATTTCAAATGTCTATAAAAACATCAATTTTGTTTCAATTTACTTCAAACTTGGCACATATATAGAGGTAATTGATCTGCTGACATCACCACACGCATAGACATGATGACATCAGCTGGATCGATGCCAAAATAAACTGCAATACGTGCGAGGGGCAGGGTTTGTTGTGCCTGGTACTATTTGTTTCTTTTGTGTACTTGAACTGTGTCGTACCTTGACTGCTGTATTCGCTGTTGTTGCCTCCTTGCTGAGCAGGTAGCGACGGGTACGGCGACGGCCCCGGTCCGAGCTGAGCGATCATCTCCATCACGTTGGGCATGATCATCTGACTGGGGCTCATTGTCTTAAACCTCTTGGCCAGCGGTCCGTCCGGATCCTCTTTAATGTGGATGTCGGATTTGATCGCCACCGGCCGCCAGCTACACGTCGGGTCGATCGTCACCTCCTCGAACTCCGAACTGACGGGTAACGAAGACGCAAATGTGAGAAACACACGCACATTTCATTTCAGGTAAGAAATGAACTGTCGGTCTTAACTTACTTCTGGATGGCGTTTAAGATTCCCCACATGTACTGGTCCACCTCGAGGCCTTCTAACAACGCTGTTTTACTGAAAAGAAAGAAAACGATTCAGATTCATTCTTTATTTGTCATTTAACCCTTTCATGCATACTAGTCACTAGAGTGGACAGCTATTCTACAGCTGTTCTCTTGTATATTCATGGATTTTTTTTTTTTGTTTTTTTTTGTTATACATATCTTTATTAAAGTTTTAAGACACTACATATCTTTTCTGACATGAATTGGTAACCTTGTGTAGATCTCCCCTGAGCATAAACCCCCAGAATCACAAGCCCCCCCTCCCCACAGTTTTCACACAATTTATCAGTAAATACATGTTTTGTTGCTTCAAAAATTAAACACATGGTGTCCAGCTGATGATGATGATGATGATGATTATTATTATTATTTTATTTTATTTTTATTTTTTTAAACTTTTTTTTATTTTTTAATGTTTTTTTTTACTTTTTATTTATTCTATCTGTTTATTTTTTATTTTTTTTATAATAATTTTTTCAATCACACTGTTTTTTTCATGTTTAAAGAGAAATGAAAACACATGGTGCAATATTGTTAAAATTGCACATATTTTTCTTAAGAATTTTCAGTTTGTTCATATTTGTTCATGTTATGTTCCAGTACAGTTCGTAGATGTAAACGTTTTCATTACGGAATTTTACTTTTTTCCACTCAAAAACATAGAGAAAACTTTGGAATTGATATTATTTATAAGTTCTTATCTTATTATTTTACTGGTCTGGCCCACTATATTTCATAATAGGCTGTATGTGGTCCCTGAACTAAAATGAGTTTGACACCCCAGTCTTAACATTTTAAATTGTTCATGGTTGTTCAGGTGATTTATATTTTATTGTGAAAAGATAATTTGTAAATGTAAATATTTTCAAATGTAATTTACTTTTTTCCACATTAAACCAAGAAGAAACTTTGAAGTTGTCACTATTTGTCGGTTATTGGAGGTTTTTAATGAGTTCGACACTTTTGACTGTTGTACTTTTGCTCTGTAAATTCATCCCGTGGGCCAGAGTGGATACTTTGGTGGCCAGTTTTGGGCTGCGGACCATACGTTTAACCCCCCCCCCCAGCTGTAGGTGTTGGATACACTTACTTGCACACTGGACATCGCCATGTCCCCCGCTCACAGTTCAGTTGCAAATACGATTCCAAATCAAAACACTGCAAAACAATGAAAAAGCCCATGTCATTAATAGTCACATTTGTTATATTCTTTTTTTTTTTTTTGCCTCCTTGTGTTTTGTGTTGAATTCTTGCCTGAACGTGTTTGCAGTCGTGGCCTCTCGCTGGAAGCTGTATTCGCCGGAAGGTGATTGGACATTTCAGGGAAACCTTGATGGCCGTCTGCTCCACCCCGTCCTCTCCGTTGAGGTTGGCGTTGCCTGATGACGCTGCTACGCTGCTGAAGTTTCTTTTGACTGTTAGGCGGAAGAAAAGAAAAGCAGTCTGTGAGAAACAACTAATTTACTCTGATTTTTGTCTGTTTTCTGCAGAATCTCGATAGTTATTAACCCTTTCATGCATAAGTCACTACAGTGGACAGTTATTCTACAGCTGTTCTCTTGTATATTCATGGGTTTTGCTGTTTTAGTTTCATATCAGCCAACACAGTGGACACTTATGCACCATCTCATACCCTGACATTCAGACCATTACTGTAACTTTGATGTTCTTGATAAACCTGATCTGCAGTGACATGTTTTAATGTAAATCAATTGTTATTTGTTAGACAAAAAGGTTTTTTGCATATTATCTCCATGAAGTGAGTAATTACTAGCATTAGAATATGTTAAAATGTGAGAAGACATCAGATTAGCAGCATTAAAAATGTTTTTATTTCATTGTTTTCATATCACTTTCTCATATTGGGTTTTAAACATATGTTTCTTTGCTTCAAAAATTAAATGCATGGATATTTTTGTAACTACAGAAAAAAAAAACTTGATCACATTGTTTTTTTTATGCCTAAGGAGGAATAAAAACACTCAAGAAAAAAATCTTGCCTAAGGTTCTCATAATTCATGCATGAAAGGGTTAATATGAACTGAAATGAGTGGTTTAACGAGTGAAATTCCTCTTTAATTTAGCTGCTCTCACGTCTGTGAAGCAACTAGACAATGGTCATTTTTATTATTATTATTATTATTATGAATCCCAAACCAGAAACAGATGAAGAGAACTAGGTTATCATTAATCACTGCTCCTAAAGTGCTAACAGCTAATGCTAATGCTAGGTACTCTGTGTGTAGAATGGGTAGAATGCAAAGAGTTTTCCTATGGGGATAATAATGTGAATTAGATTAAAGGAGTGATATTTTGCTTTTTTTAAAATGGAATTATGCATTTTAAAACATTTCCCTGTGGTCGACATAAACTGTAAATGCTATGCTTGGGTCTCAATTCTTCATTAATTCAACCCTATTTCTGACTAATGACACGAGAAATGTCGTTTTCAGCGCTGGCCCTTTAAATACAAATGAGAAATATTTGTATTGACCTCATATGTGCAAATGTCGTGACGTAACTAGTTATAGATGCAACAAATTAAGCAGGAATTAAAACAGGTTGTGGAAATCCACTCGATTTTTTGACAAAATGAATATAAAGACAACTCTGCAGCACCTGGAGGGTTCAAATTCAAACTTTATGAACTATTAGGGTCCAAATACACAAATAATAAGACCAATAAAAGTGGGTTTAGCAAAATATGACCCATTTAAAGCCTTTACTTTTTTACTTTTAATTAACAAAAACTAACAAAGCTACAGAAAACATTTGTTTATGAAATAAAAATGAAAGACAGGCTTCCCAGAAAAAAAAGACTAAAATAAATTAAAAGTATTGAGAAAATCTCTTTACTTTTTTTAATCATTTTTTGATAATAGATAGACTAACACAGGCATCTGTTAATGTTTTTAGTTGGATAGTTTTTAATGTCTTCTACATGAATTTATAGTGTATGATGACACCAAATATGATTGGTTTAATATGTTTTTTTGTGTGATTTGTGGTTTTTATCTATATTCTAAACCATTTCCCAACTATTTTGGAATTGTGCTTGTACGGTACATGAATAAAAGCATTTAGCTGCCTTTCTGTGAGAGATTTATATGCACTGTTTTCTGTAGTAATGACTTCATTTTGTTTTAGTGAATTGTAACATACATGTATATGACTTTTTGCGACTTTTTTGGATCTCACCCCTGTCAAAGAATTAACCCTTTCATGCATAGTGGTCACCACAGTAGACAGCTGTTCAACGGTGTTCTCTTGTATATTCATGGATTATGTGTTTTTAGTTCCATATCAGTCAACAGAGTGAATGATTATGCATCATCCCATACACTATAATTCATACCATTACTGTAACTTTGCCGTTCTAGATAAAGCTGATCTGCTCTCATGTTTGAGTGTAAAAAAAAAAAAAAAAAAAGCTAATTGTTATTAGCTTGTAATTAACTTTTTTTTTTGTTTTTTTAAACAAAAAGTTGTTTTTTTTTTTGCATATTATCTCCATGAACTGAGTAATAACTAGTAATATAGTATGTTAAAATGGGAGAAAACATCAGATTAGCAGCATTAAAAATGTTTTTATTTCATAGTTTTCACACAGTATGTCAGTAAACACAAATTATAAATTTTTCTTTGCTTCTAAAATTAAGCACATGGTGTCCAGCTGAGTGGACATTTTTGTAACTCCATGAAAAATAGGTTCCTGAAAAAAATTCCATCACATTGTTTGTTTTTCATGCCTAAAGAGGAATAAAAACACTCGGGAAAAATAAAATCTTGATTAAGGCTCTCACAATTCATGCATGAAAGGGTTAAAGGTGCTTCTTCTGAACTGATATCCTGAACTATGTATGTGTTTGTGTTGGGATGGAGTTGTGTGCGTCTGTGTATGTGTGTGTGTGTGTGTGTGTACCTTTGGTGATGCAATGCTCTGCAGGAAGAAGCCTCTTCTTCAATAAGCCCTGGAGGACAGAGCGGACCGAGGGCCTGTGGACCAGCTGCAGCACGAACAGATGCGACTGCAGGAACAAACAACACCATCATTAATACTCTCCGCCGGGCCTTTTCGTATGGTTTCAGTATGTGCATCCTGCTGGATCAGGTTTGGACTTTGCTTCACACAACATTGGACACAGTACAATCAGCAGGTACATGTTGACTCCATTCTTCTTATTATTTCCAGTGAAGGCTCCACTTACACAGCAGCAGGCAGTGACTGTGATCTGGATCGTGTTCCTTCCCGGCTGGCACACATGTTTCAAGTGCAGGGGTTTGTGGGAAGTCTTATTGTCTCCCCGCTCGATGGTAAGTGGCGTGGCGTTGACGCTGACTTGAACCGATGCCGGCCAGTTGGTGTTCATCTGGCGGTCTTCATGGTGGTAGCACTTAAACTGCAGCTCCAGATCCGACCTGTGAGTGAAAGCAGAGGAACACTTAACTCTATTGTCTATTGTTTCTAATGTGGAACAGGGTGGACTTAAGGTTTTATCCATCTGTGGTGGAAGAATTTAGTTGTTTTTTGACCAGTTCTTAAAGCTTTAGTGGATGAAAAGCAAATCATCATATCATTTGATGGTAACACTTTACTTGAAGGTCTAGTTTATAATGCATTAAGCGCACATTCATAAGACATTATAATGCATTTATAATGCATTATAAAAGTCATTACAACATTTTATGATCATGTACAACAACTTATACCAAAGTTAATAAAGTATTACAAGTGCAGGCATAATGTGTTATAAATTCTGCTGTCATAATGTTTTACACATCCATACCAAAGTGACAACAGTGTTTGAAGGAAGAATCTCCAGTCCTGGGTTATGGAACACATTCTAACCATCATAATGTAGCCAGTTATAAAGACACAGAGAACTGCTCTGACATGTAGTTTCTGAAACTGAATAATGCCTTAGAAACACCAATAATAAGTTACAGGAGGACTGATGATATTATAACACAAGTATGACGACTTACGAGCAGTATCTGCTGGCTCTAAGTAAAGTCTAAGTCAAAAATTATACATTAAAGTGTTCTTAATAACTCTTTATTTTGCAAAAACACAAAAACATTAAAAGAACAGAGACAGTAAATAGAAGTGTTACATGTTGCTTTGTACATAAATAAAAAAAATAATGTGGCAGCTCTAAATCTTTAATTCAAACACATACATTTTTACCCTGGTCCCTATACCCATCTATACCCAGTGTTCAAAAATGTCAAAACCCAGTGTACAAATGCACCTTTTCCACAGGGTACGTGTATGAAACATGCTTGTTCAGAGGTGGAAGTCTTACCGCCACATGAGTGTCTGGTGTACAGATGGACGTAAGTGGAAGACATGGTTGCTGACGGCCAGGTTGTGTTCTAGCCTGAAGGGCTCGAGGACGATGCCGTCCCGCACGGGGAACGTGAGGCGCAGCTCCTCGTTGTGGTTGGCTGCAATAGGAGGAGAAAAGTTAACCCTTTATCAGGCAAGTGACTATTTTCGGTCATTTCCAAATACATTACAAGACAATGGCAGCAACAGTTACAATGAGTCAACAATCTCAGGTCCAATGTGGTCTACAGGGTCTGTAAGGTCCACCTCTGCATGAGCAGTGAGTGGACCTGCTTTGTTAGGTACCATGAAGTAATGGTACTAATGTAAGGAATGATGTTCAAAGGGAGAATGTGGATGTGGGCAAGGGTCTGGAACAGCATTATGTTGGTCTAATGTTCTAAAAGTGATGCTCTTTTCACCTTACATGTGTTTTTATTGTATTTTTTAATATTTACTTCTTCAATTTTTTTTTTTTTTTGGCCACTGACATGCAAGTGATCAAATATGGTAACTTCATTGACCTTGATTTTCTACATAATAATATCACTTATCAGCATTTATGTTGGTCTAATGTTATAAAATACATGTTCCTTTTACCTTACATGTGTTTTTCTTGTATTTCTTACATATATTTCTTGTATTTCTTTATTTTTATTGACATTTTTTGCCACTTATGGGTAAGGAACCAAATATAGTCACTTCATTGACCTTAATTTTCGACATACTCATATCACTTATCAGCATTTATGTTGGTCTAATGTTATAAATACATGTTCCTTTCACCTTACATGTGTTTTTCTTGTATTTCTTACATATATTTCTTGTATTTCTTTATTTTTATTGACATTTTTTGCCACTTATGGGTAAGGAACCAAATATAGTCACTTCATTGACCTTAATTTTCGACATACTCATATCACTTATCAGCATTTATGTTGGTCTAATGTTATAAATACATGTTCCTTTCACTTTACATGTGTTTTTCTTGTATTTCTTACATATATATCTTGTATTTCTTTATTTTTATTGACATTTTTTTCCCACTTATGAGTAGGGAACCAAATATGGTAACTTCATTGACCTTGATTTTCTACATACTCATATCACTTATCGGCATTTATGTTGGTCTAATGTTGTAAACACATGTTCCTTTCACCTTACATGTGTTTTTCTTGTATTTCTTACACATATTTTTTGAATTTCTTTATTATTATTTTTTGCCACTTATGGGTAAGGAACCAAATATGGTAACTTCATTGACCTTGATTTTCTACATAACAATAAAATTTTTTGAAATATTTCACAAAAGTAATTAAGTCTTGTTCAGTCCTCCAATAACACACGAAGTGAAATGTGAGCTGAATAATGTCATAACTGTCAAACAAGTCAATAATGATTTTATTTTATTTATCTATTAGTTTATGCTGTTTCTCACTTCGTAAACAGCTCAGGAAAGAATTTAAAGTGCACTGGTTTTACATTTTACAGGTATTTATAAGAGTGAAATGAACATTTTTGTTTACTGTAGAACATTTATCCCAAATTCCAAATCTAAATTTAGATCATTTACACAAAAAAAGTGACAACTATTGAAAACAATATTAAAAAATGTGTTAAAATTCCTTCAGGTAAGGGACCAAATATGGTAACTTCATTGACCCTGATTTTCTACATTAACAATCAAAAATTTTGAAAAATGTCACAAAAGTAATAAAGTTTTGTTATGTCCTCCAATAACACACTAAGGTTGAAATGTTGAATTCAGAGTATATATGAGTGAACTATAAAGGGTTCAGTTTAATTTATAGGAGTGAAGGTGATAAAGGTGGGTCTGTGTTGAGTGTTCAGGAGTTACTGACCTGGAGGGGGAGGGAGAGCGGTGATATTTGGTTTGATGTCAGGAGGGAAGGGCGGCTTCACATCCTGGTTTGGCGACAGATATGGAGGGATATTACTTCCTGGGGTCATTGGGGGGGTGGGGTTTCCTGGCACTGGGGAGTGAGGGTAGTTACCCACAGGTCGGGGAGGCTGTTAAAGAAAAAAAAAAAATCAAGTCCACATTAATAATACACTCAAATATGTGGACTCAGATCAGTGTGATGTGCAGTGTTTTCACCCATAAAGACCCAGAGCTACTTTGGTGGCAGTTCCCAAATGAATATTTCTCCATATTTAACCTTCCTTAAGTGATTTATCGCTATTTATTATAATATTATCAATTGTATTTTGCTTTTTTCAATAAAAATCATGTATTTTCTTTTATTTAATTCACTGATTGTGTAGATCACAGGTGTCAAACATGCGGCCCGGGGGCCAAATCCGGCCCGCCAAAGGGTCTAGTCCGGCCCTTAGGATAAATATGTGAAATGCAAAAATGACACTGAAGATATTAACAATTATTTTAGTTCAGGTTCCACATTTAGACCAATTCAATCTCAAGTGGGCAGGATCAGTCAAATACTTTCATAATAACATAAATAATGACAACTCCAAATGTTTCTCTTTGTCAATGTAAATATTTTCATGTATTTACACTAAAACAAAGTATAATTTCGCAAAAAAATGTGAACAACCTGAAATGTCTCAAGAGAAATAACTGCAATTTTGACAGTATTCCACCTGTTACTAAATGTTTTGTGTATTTATAGACCTACTGTGATCTGTAAGTTATATATAATGAACATGTGTAAATGATCAACCAAAGCATGTTATTGTTAAAATTACACTTATTTTTTCAGTTTGTTCATGTTATTCACATTGTTTGAAACAATAGTTTTTAGATGTTTCATAATGCAATTTTACTTTTTTCGCTCTAAAACATAGGGAAAAGTTTGAAGTTGACATTATTTATATATTATTATGTTATTATTTTACTGGTCCGGCCCACTTCAGATCAAATTTAGCTGAATATGGCCCCTGAACTGAAATGAGTTTGACACCCCTGATGTAGATGTTCATAAAAGCTCAGATTAGATTACATCAGAAAGAGAGAAAACTGAAGAAAAACTGACTTTAAGAGCAGAATCTATCATTAACTGAACATAAACTAAGTGTCTCCATCCACTGTCACTGATCCAACTCTATGGGTTTTACTGGTGAATCAATGTTGTAGAAGATGACAGTGTTTCCATGGTAACTATGGAGCCTCTGAACGTCCAAATGGGTCATATTTGATGACCGTGAAAAGATGACAAACTGTATTTTACACCAATTATTAGAGTAAAATGATTTTTTGTAAATTTTTGTTTACTGTACAACATTTATCCCAAATTCCAAATCTAAATTTAGATCATTTATACAAAGAAAGTGACAACAACTGAAAATAATATAAAAAAATGTGTTTAAATTCTTACAGGTAAGGGACCAAATATGGTAACTTCACTGACCCTGATTTTCTACATAACAATAAAAAATTGCGAAAAATTTCACAAAACTCATACATTCTTATTACGTCCTCCGAAATGTTGAATTTCAGAGTATGTCTATGAGTGAACTATGAAGGGTTAAGTTCAATTTAAAGGAGTGAAGATGATAAAGGTGGGTCTGAGTTAACATGAGTTGATATGTATTGATAGGATTAGTAGATCTATAGGTATTAAACAGTTTAGATCATTAGACGATTTTGTTCAGTGTTGGATGTTTGGGTCTTTGTGGGTTAAAACAGATGGTACCGCTGATAAAATGACCTTACCCCATTCATGTTTCCCTGGTTGTACTGATATCCACTCCCAGAGAAGTTATTCGTTTGGCCGTTGAAAGGAGGCTCTTGCTGTAATTTTAAAAACAGATTATTCATTAACCAAAAGTATGAACAAATGAAAGGTTTAAAGTACAGAGACTGAACAAAAATTAATAAATAATAATTTATTTGGTGGTTAATTTGTCCATTTTTTTCCTGATTAATCAGTAAACGTCGTAATAAACGTAAATAAATTGAAAAATAGAGCCCAAATGTACTTCTTATATAATATCAAATCCTGTAAAATATATGATTTATATTTAAAAAATTAAACAACAGAGGAAAAGGAAATACAAGTAGAAATGTCACAGTGTAACACCAACAAAAACTGTTATTTTAGTAAAATAATAAATAAAAATAAGTTATCATTATGCAGAATAATGAACAACATTATGGAATGTTATGTTTTTCTGTTTATATCACTAATGAACACATTTAAGAGAACTTTATTCTGTAAGCCTGATAGTGTGGATTAACACTTTATCATATTTTAGGTTGTTTTTGCCTTGTTCCTTTTACTGTGTGTGATATAAAAAAAATGATGTTACCATTTCATCCATTTAGGCTGATGCAAAATAATATGAATAATTTCAATCACAGGGATTAGAACAAATTTATTAAGATTTTTCTGAAAAACAAAGAAAGTGCAGATATTTGTGTTTAAATGTACATTTATATAAAATGAAAACTACTCTCAAGGCAGTTTTGTTATGTAGTGCTAATTACCTGTATTTTGTTGATAATGGCAATAAAGTAAAAAAAAAAAAAGTATCAAGAGACTAAAAACGTCAAATAAATATAGTGGAATAACAATACATGTGACTCCAAGTTGTACATAAGTGTTCGTATAAATACTAGTGCAATTAAAATATTGTCCATCCAGTGCAGATAGTACAGCAAAATATGATGACTTTCAAAATATGACTTGTATAATAGGACATTTTGTTTTCTTCATCAGATAATTTATGACTTGTTACTAAAAAAAATTAGGGATTTTGTCATGACTGAATAAAATATCAATCAACCTGTATTTATATAGCACATTACAAGTTCAACTACGTGCTTCATAGTAACAAGAGACTGTAAACATCAAATAAATACAGCAGAATAACAATACATTTGACTCCAACTTGTACATAAGTGTTGGTACAGCAAACAATTACCAA
This sequence comes from Sphaeramia orbicularis, assembly GCF_902148855.1. Lineage (NCBI taxonomy): Eukaryota > Metazoa > Chordata > Actinopteri > Kurtiformes > Apogonidae > Sphaeramia > Sphaeramia orbicularis. The sequence continues at coordinate 13,340,211 of NC_043975.1, read as the reverse complement.
GTCATCTTAATACAAACAATTACAAAGTCATCTTACTATCGCCTCAAGAATATTTCTAGGATTAAAGGACTGATGTCGCAGCAGGACCTTGAAAAACTTATCCATGCATTTATCTTTAGTGGAGTTGGCTACTGTAATAGTATCTTCTCTGGTCTGCCTAAAAAGTCTATCGGACAACTGCAGCTGATCCAGAACGCTGCTGCTCCAGTCCTCACTAAGACCAAGAGAGTGGACCACATCAGTCCAGTTCTGAGGTCTCTACACTGGACCACATCAGTCCAGTTCTGAGGTCTCTACACTGGACCACATCAGTCCAGTTCTGAGGTGTCTACACCGGCTCCCTGTCTCTCAGAGAACAGACTTTAAAATTCTCTTACTAGCATATAAAGCACTGAATGGTTCAGGCCCAAAATCCATCAGAGACCTTCTAGTCCAGTATGAACCATCCAGACCACTCAGGTGGTCTGGTGCAGGTCTGCTCTGTGTTCCCAAAGTCAGAACTAAACACGGAGAATCAGCATTCAGTTTCTATGCTCTGTATACCTGGAACAAACTACCAGAAAATATCAGGTCTGCTGAGAGTCTGAGTTCTTTTAAGTCCAGGTTCCAGACTCACCTGTTCACTGCTGCCACTGACTAAAAATTTTATATTCTCCTTCGAAACTCCGCACTGCAACTCTTACTTTAATGTGTGTGTTGTTATATGTTTGGGTTTTATGTGTTGTTTCCTTACTTGCTGTTTTCATTCACCTTTAACATGTTTCTTTTATAATGTTTCAAATGTGTTTCTTTTTCCCTTGTCATTGTATTTCAGTGTCCTGTGTGAAGCACCTTGAACTGCCTTGTTGCTGAAATGTGCTATACAATTGAACTCGCCTTGCCTTGGTATAAAGTAGCATAAAATGGAATATAAAGCATTAACATTATATTTGGTTCAGTCCTTGAGTGGTACTGTACCTTGTAGTACTGGCCCATGGCGCCGCTGGGGGGTGGGTACTGGCCCTGCATCTGCTGTCCAGGCATCCTCTGGCCGGGGTAGTTGGGGGACGGCAGCGGCCTGGAGGCGTTGGGGGCAGGGTACTGGCCCTGCTGGTTGGGGAACTGGTTGTTTGGTCCGTACTGCTGCCCACCATAGTTTGGCTGGTGACACACACACAAAGGTTCTAATAGTTTTGGATTTTTCATTATAGTTTAGTTTTATTTAGTTTTGACTTTTTTTCTCTAATTCAGTTAGTTTTAATTCGTTTTTAGAGCAGGTTTGCTAGTTTTTATTAGTTTTCATTTTTTTGTAAATGCTTAGTTTTAGTTTAGTTTAGTATTAGTTTAGTTTTGTCGTATCTTTTATCTTCTTCGCCGTCATATTCAAATAAATCCCAGACAGGACTCTGCTGCTTTCTCTCAACTTTAGTCTCCATGTTTCCAGGTAGAGTGGGGACCAGAAGACGACTATAAACCACAAGTGACAAGAAGAGACGGACTGTGAAGTGTCGTTTGGTGCCACTAGCTAAAATTGCTACAGTGAAATAAATCGATTTCGTATCAATCCAACATTGACAAAGATGAAAACAAAGGGAATTTTTTCCATAATTTTTATACGTTTTAGTTAGTTTTGTAAACACACAATACAGTTTCAGTTATCATTTTTTCTTTTAATTATAGTTTTATTCATTTTATTTAACGAAAATGTTTCTACAATTCCAGTTTTTGTCATTTTGTTAGGTTTTGTTGACGATAATAACCTTGGCACACACACACTAAACATCCAGCGAATGGACTGTGAACCTGAGGTCAAAGGTTAAGTGTGTGTAGCCGCTCACCTCCCCTGGGTACGGCCTCTTCATGCCCTGCATACCCATGCCCTGCGGCCTCGGACCCGCGTATCCCTGCTGGGGCATCCTTTGGCCGTGGGCCCCGAAAGGCCCCATGCTTTGGCCCCTGGGCTGGTTCATCCCCATGGGGGGGCCACTCATGTTGGAAGTGTTCATGCCGCTGCCCATGTTGCCAGGGAGGGATGGGGGTCCGCGAGGTCCCGGCTGGTTCATGAACTGGCTGTTGTACGCCTGGTTTGGTCCCATCTGGAAAGAGGAACTCATCTGGAAGACAAAACGGGTTCAGTCATCCATCCCTGAGCTGACAGCCATTCAGAACCCAGTCTGTTACACATTACAAAAGAGAAAAAACGCTCCAACCTCTTGTAGGTTTGGTTTTTATTACAGATTGAAGAGCTATTGAGCTGCTGTGAACAGGCTCATGTCACACCCTTAACATTAATCGGAACCTACTCAACAATGAACTGAAATCAACTCAGTTTCTGTAGAAATTCACCCATGAATTAACAATTATATCATTTATTTAGTTGATTGTCCACTTATGATGAAAATACTTTTGTCTCTATTTTCCTTTTGAATTTTTAATATAATGGAAGATAAAAGTTGACATATTAAACTCTTAAATATTGTTTTCTGATGAATAACACTTTTAATATCTTAAGTCTGTTAAGTCAGATTTCCATCAGCACTGGTGATAAAAACAACTCCCATGACCCCATGTTAAATGTTTTGAGATTATTTGAATTTTGCTTCAGATTTATACCAAGTCATTATATTACAGTCTGGAAAATGTTAGTATTATTTTATTAGTCCTTCATTTCTATGCTATACTTTACTTAAATTGTAATTTCAGATTCATTTCTTTATATAGTTTTAATTTTAGCTGTAGTTTTCCAGGTGTTATCAGAACAACCTGGATTTATAGAGGCTATAAAATGTAGGATGAAAGAATGTACGATATTATATATGACGTATTTATTAACAGCAGGCACTTCATTCTTGTGCAACAACAATCACTAACATTTGGTGGAAAACAAAGCTGATTTTGTCAGCAGTTATGATTATTTATATGTGTTGTTACCTGTAATATTTATCTACTTTTCATGTATATGAAGACCATAGTTTTATTCTTATTTCTGTTAATGAAATGATTTTTTCAATGGCAATTTTTAGTTTTTATTTTATTCACACCTGTTTTTTTGCACAATTGGGGCCTGTCACAGCTCCTATTTCACTATCATTGTATTTGTTAATGTTATGCAGCTATGTCTTGGTTTTTGTGAACAATTATAATCCTATGGTGCACTTGTATCAGAGGTTTTTTGGTGTAAAATGGACCAAATTGCAAGTAAAACTACAGACTAATGTATAAAAAGTGTGTACTTCATGTGACATAAACCTGCTTTTTTCTCACCGGTCCGTATTGGTTCATGTCCTTGTTCTGGGTTTCCTGCAGGGCAGCGACAGTTGCCGTGGCAGTGGCGGTCGCCGTGGCGGCAGCGGCGGCGACTGCAGCGGCGGCGGCTGCAGCGGCAGGTTGGGTGAAGTCTGACGGAGGACGGGAGTGTGGAGGGATGCCCATTCCACCGGGTCCAGCATTAGGCCCTCCAGGGTAACTGTAAATCAAACACACCGATCATCAGCTCAAGACACAGTTTGGTAAATATTAAGGCTCATTCATGTGTGTTCATTTGTTCACTCACTTTCCACCGAACCCTCCTCCTCCGGGGTAGTTGGGGCGTCCGTACATGCCTTGCTGCATGTAGCCCTGGTTGGAGTTGCCTTTGTTGGGGAACTGCTGCTGAGGACCGGAGAACTGAGGCGAGTTCATCCCCGGGTTGTTACCGGACATGCCCGAGCCCATAGGGTTACCCCCGGGGTTCATGGGATTGTTGTTATTGGCCATGGGGTTCCCCAAAACCTGCCACAGGTAGAACAGGTTGAACACAGTTTTACACTAAAGTTAAAACTTCTTATTCCAGTGTGCAATATTTAGTGAAATATTTATTTTCTTGCTGGTGGTAACTTAGTTCTCTCACCACTACTAATTATTATTATTATTATCATTATTATTATTATTATTATTATTATTATTATTATTATTATTATTATTATTATTATTATTATCATTATCATTATGCTACTTGTTTCTACTAGTACTTTTATTCTGTGATTATTAAACTATATACATACATACACATATTGTGTATGCTATAATATTATATTATAATATATAAGCAACTTATTATTCTTATGATTCTTATTATTATTATTATTACTACTTTGACACTTGTTTATGCTAGTACTTTTATTCTGTGATCATTAAACTATATATATATATATATATATATATATATATATATATATATATATATATATATATATATACACATATATATATACATGTTGTGTATACTATAAAATATAATAACATAATAAGATACTATTCTTATAATTATTATTATTATTATTATTATTATTATTATTATTACTTTGCCACTTGTTCCTGCTAGTACTTTCCAATGTGCAATTTTTTATGACCTTTTTCTGTTTCAGCCCTGACTAATAGATTGTATACAAAAACAGATTAAAACGAACAAAAACTAAATGAAAACCAAACACTATCAAGTTGAAAATCCATGTAACTAATGCCAACTGAATTGAAATTGGAGATAAACAGCCCATATGAAAATCCCTCTACCATGTACAGTGAATTCCTATGATCTGGGATGCTCTCAGACCCACTTCCACTCCCGATCTCACCTGGCTTTGCGAGGTGTTGGTCACTCCCCACACAGTGGTCACCACAGACAGAGAACCTGGAGGCTGATTGGTGTTCTGTTGCCAGGGAACAGAGTCATAGGGAAAAGACCCATCTCTGTAGGGGGACGCACAAAAACACATCATGTAAGGAAACCAAAACAATAGGACCAGTGGCTCTATATCTCACCTGCATGTTCTATTAAGAATCAATAACAAATTGAATTTGTCAGGTTCTGTCTCTATGTTAGAGTCCTGTGGTCTGGATGTAAGAGATCAATCTCCCAAAAGAAGTGAATGGTACTTTCACTGGAGGAGAACTCAAATAATTAAAGGAAAAGTCCATATATGACTTCTATCAGTGATCAATAGTAACTATATTAATATCTGTAACCATTTCCATTTTATAAAGTAAAGACAAAGTTTTAATATTTCAAAAATTCCAAATTTCTCAAAACTGTGAACAAACTTTGTAGATATTGTCCTGAGGAAACTACATATAAAATTTGAAATGAATCCGACCAGTAGTCTCAGAGAAGATTGCTGAAATGTCAACATTGGTGACCTTGTGTTTGACCCTTTAAGGTCACTCAAGGTCAAAGGTCATGGACCCAAATGAAAGTCCACATATGACTTCCTATCAGTGCTCAATAGTAACCATACTGATATCTGTAATCATTTCCATCTTATATAAGCCCATTATATGGCCCATAATAAGTAAATTAAAGGGAATTTCAAACATTTGTGAAAAATTTTTTAATCAAAATTTCTTAAAACTGTGGACAAACTTTGTAGATATTGTCCTGAGGAAACTACATATAAAAACTGAAATGAATCCGACCAGTAGTTTCAGAGAAGATTGCTGAAATGTCAACATTGGTGACCTTGTGTTTGACCCTTTAAGGTCACTCAAGGTCAAAGGTCATGGACCCAAATGAAAGTCCATATATGACTTCCTATCAGTGCTCAATAGTAACTACATTGATATCTATAACCATTTACATGTTACAAGCCATCAAAATATGACCCACTATAAGTAAAGGCAAATTTGCAATATTTTAAAACTTTGTTAAAAATTCAAACTAGTGAAAACTATAAACAAACTTTCTAGACATTGTCCTTACTGAAGCTACAGGGATTTGTAGTTTAGATGATAAACTAGAATTAGACTTGTGCGGAGTCCATATTGACTGTGTAATAAGCAGTTTGTCTGGCCACTGGTCCATAAGGAACAGTGGGCTTCATGTGGAGAGGAAGGGCTTTCCCCAAGGGCCGCTCGGTCTGTTCACACATGCAACACGCACACAAACACACCTCCAGCCAAAAAGCGCAGTGGTGTGTGAATACTGACCCGTGTGAGAGGCCGGGCTTCATGGAGCTCATGGGGGGCTGCATGGGCACTTTTCCCGGAGGCTCGTTCTGCCTGTTCTTCTGGTGACGGAGGAGGAGGAGGCGTCCCAGCTCCTCACACCAGGAGGACAGAAGAGCTGAAGGAGGAAGAAGAAGAAGTGTGTATTAGTTGATTTGGAATCTTGTGAGAAATTATTGGTGCGATAACAGCCGTTTAGTGCATTTAGTGAAATGATGAGGGTGACTTAATAATAATAATAAAAAACAATAATAATAAAGTTTCTTTATATGGCACTGTTCGCAGAAAGATTTCACAAAGGGCTTTACAATAAAATTAGGAGTAAAATACACAGGCAAAAAAACACACAGCTACATTCACAGCAAGGTTCTACTAGTTTTGGATTTTTCATTATAGTTTAGTTTTATTTAGTTTTGACTTTTTTTTCTTTAATTCAGTTAGTTTTAATTCATTTTTAGAGCAGGTTTGCTAGTTTTTATTAGTTTTTGCTATTTTCTAAATGCTTAGTTTTAGTTTATTTTTTATATCTTTTTTCTTCTTCTCTGTCGTATTCAAATAAATCCCAGACAGGACTCTGCTGCTTTCTCCCAACTTTAGTCTCCATGTTTCCAGGTAGAGTGGGGACCAGAAGACGACTAAACGACAAGTGACGAGAAGTGACGGACCGTTAAACATCATATGGTGCCAGCAGCTAAAATTGCTTGAGGGAAATAAATCAATTTTATATCAATCCGACGTTGACAAAGACGAAAACAAAGGGAATTTTATCCAGAATTTTTACACACTTTAGTTAGTTTTGTAAACACACAATACAGTTTCAGTTAGTTATTGTTTTTTCTTTTAATTCTAGTTTTTATTTATTTCAGTTAACGAAAATGTTTTTACAATTCTAGTTTTCGTCATTTCGTTAGTTTTCGTCACTTGTGGTTTCCAGTCGTCTTCTGGTCCTCACTCTACCTGGAAACATGGAGACTAAAGTTGGGAGAAAGCAGCAGAGTCCTGTCTGGGATTTATTTGAATACGACGGAGAAGAAGAGAAAAGATACGACAAAACTAAAATTAATACTAAAATTCAACTAAAATTAAACTACAACTAAGCATTTAGAAAATAATGAAAGCTAATAAAAACTAGCAAACCTGCTCTAAAAACGAATTAAAACTAACTGAATTAGAGGGAAAAAAAAGTCAAAACTAAAATAAAACTAAACTATAATGAAAAATCCAAAACTATTATAACCTTGGTTTATACACCGGAATAAAAACATCAGCTTCAGTTTGGAGCGTCAGTACAGCTTTTGTCCACTAGGGTTCACTCTGAGCCTGCACATGAACTCCAGAACATCCCTTAATTCCTTCCACCTCCCTTCCTACCCACCTTCCACCTTCTACCTACCTACCGCTTGGTTATGCAGCTACCACAGAGAGCGTTTGATGGAATCATATGCTTTTCATCTGCAGCTCATGTTTTTTGTACTGTGAAAACTACAAAAGACTCACTTTTCCTTTTTCTCTTCCCTGCCTCCTTCTAGCCCCTGTGTGCAGCGGCAGAGGAGAAAGAAAGGGAATGTGGATTCAATCAAAGAGCAGGGCAGCCACCTCCTCTTATGATTCACAGCACTTCTAGAGAGGTGGTGGTGGTGGGGGCTCGGTGATTTCAACTGCGGTTTTCGCGCAACAAGCCACGTCAATATGACAGCAGACGGTTGCAGGCAGATCCACCCTGCTGCCATATACAAGGACAGGAAGCCACAGAGGGGAGGGGGGAGGTGGAGGTGGAAAAGGAGGTGGGGGTGGTGGGGGTACCGTGAGAGTAATAAAAAAAAAAAAAAAAGAAAAAAAGGTTGACTAAGTAAGAGGAGACATCAGGCTAATGGGGCTGATGGGAGACAGGAACAAACAAAAGCTTCCATCACAAACATAGCAACCCAGAGATTTGACCACACATGAGTGACTGCACACACAAGGCGAGACGCCAATAAATAGGACACGACTTGTCCTCTGAGTGAATTTCTGAGGACAAAACAGCCCCCGAATTTCAGCAGACACGCAAACAAACACACACACACACACACACACATATACACACATATACACGTACACCTTCTCCTTTTCCGAGCATCGCGCCCCAAAAGGCACCTCCTCTCCTTTCATTTGAACACTGAGCACACCAGCCTCGCTCTGTGTAAAGATGAGGGCTGGAATACAAAAGACATGTACAGATGGTGCCAGCAGTCTCCTCTCCTCCCTCCCACTCCTTTAAAAGCAGCACGGGGGCTCAGGCGCAGAGGCAGCTGGGTTTTTCCTCCTTCCCACCCGCCCATGCTCCCCTCTCCCTTTTCCCTCCACCTCCACCTCCACCCCTTCTCTTCTTGGTGAGGCAGGTGCCAGGAGACAGACTGTGCTGTTCCTCCAGAGGGTGGATCGGACTTTACCGGGCTCCGCTTTGCTTGACAGAACAGGCCTCTCAGGTGCTCTTCTACCGGAAAAAAAGTCGCACCTTCGTAGGTTACTTTTAATTAAATACAACCGGGTCTAATAGGTTTATGACTCTAGGTTTTAACAGCACCCCCCCACCCCCACCCCCCCACGCAGACCCCCTTCTGATGGAGAGAGTTTTCAATTCAAGGGCCTGGCGACCAGCCAGCATGTTACAGCTCAATTAGGTCCCATTATTCTCTTCCAACAAGGGGTAACTTGCACTTCTTCTATGTTGATAAACATGTCTCCACAATTTATCCCCTAACTGTGCCAACCTGAGGCCATCTGGCTGGGAGGACGGTATCTTCGACGCTCGCGGAGGCCAATATGAGCAGCCGCGAGACAAAAACAACACCGAGCGGAGAAGAGAAGTGACAATACCAGTGTAGGATTCCTGCAGAACCTATGTGTAGTGTCAACATAATTCTGATCTGTCTCTGCTCAGTAGGCAGGAGGCGGTGGGGGTGGACGGCTGTAAAAATGAAGTCAAGTCAGTTTTTATATATAGAACAATATCACAAATGACAAATTTGCCTCAAGGGGCTTTACAACCTGTGCAATATATGACACTCTGTCCTATATCGTTTGAGGAAAAACTCCCATCAACCCTTTAACGGAGAAAAAGGAGCTATTTTTGCATTGTAAAACCCTTTACACTGAGGCTACGTTCACACTGCAGGCAAATGTGGCCCATATGTGATCTGTATCTGATCTGTTAAAGACTGTTTAAACAGCACAAATCTGACCCAGGCTACCTTCATATGTGGTCCTAAATCCGATACTTATCTAATATTTTGCAATGCGACTTCAGTCTGAACGGCCAGGTCGCATTTATCCGACCCCTATGCCATTTAATGCGACAAACATCACAATTCTGTGCCGTGACGAGATGCCTCCATATTTACTTTTGTAAACACAGAGTGTGCCTGTGTGGTCATGCATTATGTCAGGACCTCTTTAGCGCATGCGGGTCACTTCAGGGTTGCATTCAGTTCAAACTCAAAACTGAGAGAAGTCGCATTTAATGTGGAAAATGAAGGAGCACAAAAAAAAAAAAAAAAATCGCATTTCACCAAAAAATCCAAATTGTGCATTAAGACTTGCTGTCAGAACGTAGTGTAAGTAATACTCAGATCAAATAATAAGATGCACTTGAACACAACACAAGCATTATTGACTAAGCTCTGTTCACACTGCAGGTAAAAATGGCTCAAATCTGACTTTTGGCCCATATGTGACCCATATCGGATTTTTTTTTTTTTTTTTTAAGTCTGAACATATGCGGTCCTGAATCAGATACATATCTGTGTGTTTCACGATGTGACTTCAGTCTGAACAGTCATGTCGCGTTTCCTCCGATTTTTTCGTTATTGAAATGTGCCAGATGTTACAATTCGACACTGGAGGAGATGGGACTGTTGTTTGAGGAAAACTCCCATCAACCCTTTAATGGAGAAAAAGGAGCTATTTTTGTAAAAACTGTTACTACTACACTAAGTTATACTCAGATCAAATAATGCGATGCACTTGAACACAAGTGTTATTGACTTGGCTATGTTTACACTGCAGGTAAAAGTGGACCAAATCTGACTTTTTGCTAATATGTGACCCATATCTGATTTTTTTTTTTTTTTTTAACGTATGCAGTCCTGAATTGGATACATATCTGTATATTTCGCAACGTCACTAGTCTGAACGGTCATGTCGCATTTCACTGGATTTTTTCATCATTGAAAAACAAAGGACATCACAATTCGACGCTGGAAGAAATTGAACTGTTGTTTGAGAAAATCTCCCATCAACTCTTTTAAACGGAGAAAAACTACTACACAAAGTAATACTTGTATCAAACAATGAGATGTACTTTAACACAACACAAGTGTTACTGACTTGGCTCTGTTCACACTGCAGGTACAAGCCCCCAAATTTGACTTTTTGCCCATATTTGACCCATATCTGTTTTTTTTTTGTTGTTTTTTTTTTTTTTTAATGTATTCGGTCCTGAATTGGACACATATCTGTATCTTTCACAATGCGACTTCAGTCTGAACGGTCATATCGCATTTCATCCGACTTTTTCGTTATTGAAATGCGACATACGTCACAATTCGGGGCTGAAGGAGGCGGAACTTGGCCATATCTATATTCAGGTCACTTCAGAGCCATAGACTGTTCACACGTGTCTGATGGCATCAAAAAAACATCGGATTTCAGCAAAAATTCAGAATTGAAAAGACCTGCAGTGTGAACATAGTGTTGGATAGAGCAGTGTTCATGACCTCCTTTAGTCTAATGGAAATCCTTATTACAGAGAATGTGGATGTTCAGTTCATTTGGAAAGCAGACTGTAAGTATAGCTGTTAGAAGCACTGGTCATCATTTTGCATCTGATGAGTCTAAACACATCAGTAAGTGACCACTACAGTTGGTTTATATGGGTAAAGTGGTCCTGACAATGGCAAATACACAAAATCCACAACTTTATCACCACAAAGTAGAGTTTACATTCCAACTCCCGTAGATGCTCAGGTTTTAGGCAGTAAAAGGCGCTTTGGATGTGGGATGGAAAAGCAGAGTCAGCCTGATCCTTACATGGATAAAATGGGTGAACTGACCCTTTAACCTTTACCTAGAACTATCTTTGCGATGTTAATTTTTATCATCATTTATGTAAAATGTAAATATTTTCATAATTTAATGTTAGTTTTTGTACTGAAACAAAGAGAACATTTTGAAGTTGTCATCATTTATAGACTATTATGCTATTATTTTACTTATCCGGACCATTTGACATCAGACTGGTCTGAATGTGGCCCCAGTTTCTCTTTTTCATTCAGAGGCTCCGTCGTGAACGTAGAAACATCAATAACATCGATTCACTAGTAAAACCCACATAATTTGACAAATGACAGTGGTTGTAAATGCTTGTTTTTACTTTCAGTTAATGATATACTTTGTTAAAAAAGTCACTTGTTCTTTAGTTTTCTCAGTTCTGATATAAAAACCTGTAATTTTACTCTGAGCTTTTACACACATGTTCACAATCAGTGAAATAAATAAAAGAAAATACTTGATTTTCACTGAAAAATGCAGAAGATAAGATAATAAACGGTGACAGATCGGTTAGGAAAAGTTAAATGTCCAGAAATATCCAAAAAAATAGTTCAAGGTCTGTAAGTGTTAATGAAATCCTCAAGACTGAGCTGAACCATGGATTTGTAGAATTAGTTGATTCCTATTATACACCCCCATTCTGCTCAATAATACATTATATATCAACTTTACAGATCCATATATACATCTCTATTAATAATACAGTCGCTTTCCATGGCCTTTTTTTCCATAAATGTAAATGTCATTTCTCTACAGACAACATATTTAGATTTTTCCAGTGTTAAAACAGTTATTACAGTTTTTATAATTAACTTCAGGCCTTGACAGCGCTTGGTTAGGTCAATAAAAATGACTCACACTGTATTTATTAATATTTACGTCAAATTAGAGTGTTTTCCTCAGAGCTGATGTGATAAATAAGTAAACTAAGTGCATGCTTAGGGCCTTGTGGCCACCAGAGAGCCTGTTACTAAGTGTTAATGTGCACTTTTGCACTTTTTAAACCAAGAGCAAATAACATGTAGTGGTTGACATGTGTATTCGAAAGATATTGCCTGCTGAGTATCACTGTTAATACTGAAGTGCAGATGAACACCAGACTCGTTTTTTTTTAGTTTTAAGTGCAAAAACTGGGCTGGTATTTGTATGATTAAAGCAACATGGTTCCAACTAATACAGTGTGTTAGGTTTACTTTTGGTGTGATATCTACTTAAGGATCGGGCCGACACTGTTTTTCCATGCCACCAAATCGTCTTTTACTGCCTGAAACCTGCGCTAACATTGGAAAAAAGATAGAAAAACTAATATCCAGAGTCCATTTTAAGAACTACTATGATGAATTTCTACATAAAACTGATAACTTTCTGTCTTTTTCTTTTAGGAATGGCTTTTTATTTATTATTTATTTCAGGTGTAGAACCATCGAACAACAAAACTTGACTGTGTTACAAAGTACATCAGACAAATATTCATGAAAATAACTACAAATGAAGTAATAATATTAATAGTTAAAAATAAGAACAGATAAAACACAAACCAATATCTTTGCTTAGCCACTGATTAAAAATGTTAGTATTTTCACATAAAAAAACAAAACAAAACAAAACAAAAAAAATCAGGTGCTTTTTCTATATTTAATTTACTGGTTATACAAATGATCATAAAAGCTCAGAGTAAATTCAAAGGTTATTATATCAGAAATAAAAGTGGAATAAAAGGGACTTTTTCAGTAAAATCTATCATGGAGAAACATTAAGTTTGCCATGTACCAAGCCTTTGAAAAGTTCAATAAAAACTGGAATTTAAAAACAAACAAACAAACAAAAAAATCGCAATGTCAGTTTCTTCCAATATCGTGCAACCCTACTATCCATTGTGTGCAGAAATGTACATAACAGCGTATTATTTCAAGGAATGGGCGAGACGATACATATCTGAAAAAAAAAGGAAAGAAAAGAGGGAGGGAGGGGGAGGGAGCCCTATTCCTCTATTATACAGCGAACCTTACACAAAATTTTCACAACTTCTAACCTGTGTCCACTGAATTTGTCATGTTTACCCCCCACTTAACAGCGCCCCAGGGCTTAAGTGTAGAAAAGTGGCTGAATTGACCCTTTAACCTCACCTAGGACTATCTTTGTGATGACTTCCGAGTTCATTTTCCTCTACATCTAACCTTTCCCAAGTGATTTATCACCATTTATTATTTTATCCTGGGCATTAAATTCAAAGGTTATTATATCCGAACACGGAAAACTGAAGAAAATGTGACTTTTTTGGCACAATATATCACTAACTCTGTGTTTTTCAGCCTTGGGGTCACCTGAAATTTCAAGTAATTGATAAAAAAAACACACTTGTCCTAATCAAAATCAAGTTCAAATAAAATGCAGGATATAATATCTGAGAGGGCATATCTTGATTGACCCAATCATGTAACCATGTGCGTTAGCTACTACGCTTCAAAAAGAGTTATTTGTTAATTATATACTACCTGTTCTTGTATGGAGAAACATATTAAGTTTGCCATGTACCAAGCCTTTGAAAAGTTCAATAAAAACTTGAATTTAAAAAAAAAAAAAAAAAAAAAATCGCAATGTCAGTTTCTTCCAATATCGTGCAGCCCTACTATCCATTGTGTGCAGAAATGTACATAACAGCGTATTATTTCAAGGAATGGGCGAGACGATACATATCTGAAAAAAAAGAAAAGAAAAGAAGGAGGGGGAGGGAGGGAGGGAGGTTCCAGCCCTGCCACTTAGAGATGAATTATTCTATTCCTCTATTATACAGCGAACCTTACACGAAATTTTCACAACTTCTAACCTGTGTCCACTGAATTTGTCATGTTTACCCCCCACTTAACAGCGCCCCAGGGCTGAAGTGTAGAAAAGTGGGTGAATTGACCCTTTACCCCCACCTAGGACTATCTTTGTGATGACTTCCGTGTTAATTTTCCTCTACATCTAACCTTTCCCAAGTGATTTATCACCATTTATTATTTTATCCTGGGCATTAAATTCAAAGGTTATTATATCCGAACATGGAAAACTGAAGAAAATGTGACTTTTTTGGCACAATATATCACTAACTCAGTGTTTTTCAGCCTTGGGGTCACCTGAAATTTCAAGTAATTGATAAAAAAAACACACTTGTCCTAATCAAAATCAAGTTCAAATAAAATGCAGGATATAATATCTGAGAGGGCATATCTTGATTGACCCGATCATGTGACCATGTGCGTTAGCTACTACACTTCAATCAGAGTTAATTGTTAATTATATACTACCTGTTGTTATATGGAGAAACATATTAAGTTTGCCATGTACCAAGCCTTTGAAAAGTTCAATAAAAACTTGAATTTCAAAAAAAAAAAAAAAAAAATCGCAATGTCAGTTTCTTCCAATATCGTGCAGCCCTACTATCCAGTGTGCAGAAATGTACATGACAGCGTATTATTTCAAGGAATGGGCGAGACGATACATATCTGAAAAAAAAGAAAAGAAAAGAAGGAGGGAGAAGGAGGGAGGGAGGTTCCAGCCCTGCCACTTAGAGAGGAATTATTCTACCCCACCATTAGATAAAGGGCTTATCGCCCCACAAAATTACCACCTCAACTGAGCCCCAACCTGTTTAAAGGAGAGGCGCTCTGTCATTGAGTCAGAGGATAAACTTCAGGTTTCATATGACAGGGGGGGAAGAGTAACCACGCCGTTCCACTCCTCACAGTCTCTACCTCCTCCTCCCCCTTCTCCGCCCTCCTTCACCCGAACGTCTCTCAGGAGGACAGTGTGGATGATGAACACAAAAGGATTACTGTTTCTCTTCTGCTCTCCTCCCACAGCCGGCCCTTCAATAGACTCATCTGCACCCCCCCCCCCCCCTCCAATTCGCCAATTCGCCGACGCCAAAAACTGCAGATAATCATCTCAGGTGTAGCTCTTCCAACTATTCTGGGGTGAATTAAATTGCCGTTTGCGGCTTTAGACCACCATTCTGTCATGTTTGCATTGGCCTCCCTAGTGGCGGGTGGGTGTGTGTGGGGGGTCCTTTTGGCTTCCATAAGGAGAGGAGCCTATCCTGTTTGCCTGGTGGATAGTCCCAGGGGCCCGGCCCAGTCTGAGCCGTATTGATATTCCGGTGCTCAGCTGCGGAGCCTGATGGTCAGCCATGGCAAAAGGGTGGTGAACGCATCTGCTGGGACTAGATGGGTGGTTGTGTAGCCCGGTGTGGCGCTTCCAGCTTCAGTCTCTGTCATAAAAGCCCCGGGGAGACATGACAAATGACATGGACGGCATCCTTGACAGTCGCTCAATGCTCCTTCCAATGATAATGCTCCCCCCTCCCCACCTTTCTCTGCACATACAGACAGGAGGCAGAGATAAACTGTGCTGATTAAAAACTCCGAATCTTCTCTTCGCTTCCACATGACAGAAAAATGCCCTCTGCAGTCCACCGGAATAACAAAAACACACCCTGTACTCTCTCTTTGCTCCCGTTTTTCAACATTCACACCATGTAAATGCTCCGTACTAGTCTACAAAAAAAAAAAAAAAATCAATAAAAACAGCCTATTTATCATCCACTTATAAACAGGAGTTCTTTCGATTGTAAATCCTCTGGGTGGAAATGGTTCAGATGTGTGCACGAATGAATTTCTGAGTGTTTAATAAAGTGCAAAGATGAGTTTTTGGCCACTAGAGGCAAAAAAAATAACAAGTTAAGTGGGTTTTTCTTTTGCATCTCACGCTCTGCTAGCGAGACCATGCACAGACTCATGGGTGATATAATCCACATTCCTGCAGGTAATTGCAATCTATTATATATGATTATGATTTGAACTTGTCTAAACTTCTATCTTTACATGTATAATTTAATTTATATGATATTCAACTGAACCGTCAAATACTACAACATCAAAATGCAAAAACACTTGGGTTATGAAGGTTGCACACACTACTCAGTACCTGCTTTTTCTTGTAGTTTCAAGCAAACGTACACAAATTAAACTTTTCTGTCCATTTAAATGAAGTACAGTTTGTATTATGTAAGTATATATTTGGTAAACATGCAAAATTATGCTAGATATTACATTGAAGCTGGGGTGCTGCTACTAATTCTGGGCCCTATGAAAGGTAAACATTGGGGTGTGTATAAGTGGGGGTGTGATCCCATAACTAATGTAACTTACGCCGATGTAAAGTGAAAGTGAAACTTAACATGCTTTGAACGTCTGACTCCAGAGTTCTATACCTCTATTACACAGCGAACCTTACACGAAATTTTCACAGCTTCTTACCTGTATCCACTGGGCCCCCTCCACTGCTCTATGGGCCCCCCATAAATGCTGGGTCCCATGAATTTGTCATGTTTGCCCCCCCCTTAACGGCGCCCCAGGCTTGAAGTGTAGAAAAGTGGGTGAATTGACCCTTTACCCCCACCTAGGACTATCTTTGTGATGACTTCCGAGTTCATTTTCCTCTAAATCTAACCTTTCCCAAGTTATTTATCAATTTATCACCATTTATTATTTTATCCTCCATTAAATTCAAAGGTTATTATATCCGAATAGGGAAAACTGAAGAAAATGTGACTTTTTCGGCAAAATAAATCACTAACTCAGTGTTTTTCAGCCTTGGGGTCACCTGAAATTTCTAATAATTGATAAAAAAACACACACACTTTTCCTAATCAAAATCAAGTTCAAATAAAATGCAGGATATAATATCTGAGAGGGCATATCTTGATTGACCCGATCATGTGACCATGTGCGTTAGCTACTACGCTTCAAAAAGAGTTAATTGTTAATTATATACTACCTGTTGTTATATGGAGAAACACATTAAGTTTGACATGTACCAAGCCTTTGAAAAGTTCAATAAAAACTTGAATTTCAAAAAAAAAAAAAAAAAAAAAATCGCAATGTCAGTTTCTTCCAGTATCGTGCAGCCCTACTATCCATTGTGTGCAGAAATGTACATGACAGCGTATTATTTCAAGGAATGAGCGAGACGATACATATCTGAAAAAAAGAAAAGAATAGGGAAAACTGAAGAAAATGTGACTTTTTCGGCAAAATAAATCACTAACTTTGTGTTTTTCAGCCTTGGGGTCACCTGAAATTTCTAGTAATTGATAAAAAAACACACACACTTTTCCTAATCAAAATCAAGTTCAAATAAAATGCAGGATATAATATCTGAGAGGGCATATCTTGATTGACCCGATCATGTGACCATGTGCGTTACTACGTTTCAACCTGCTCAGACACAGTTACAGTCGGAAAACCAGACTGAACAGAGAATGGAAAGATTTCTTCCCCTGCCTGGCCCCACTAAGACATCTCCAAGAGAAACTGAGAAACAGACACCAAAAAGGTGCATTATATACATTATATAGCCTAAAAGTTGTCTGAAATTAACGTTTATTTGCAACATAGTAGAGCAAACTATTACATGATCAAAAACAAATTAATTTTAGCGAAAAAAATGTCTCTGTTTTGAATGTCTGGGGTTGCCAAAAATGTGTGATGTTAAAATGGGGTCACGAGCCAAAAAAGGATGGGAAGCAAAGCACGAACTGAACATAAAAACAAGCGTCTACAACACAGGTGTCAAACATGGGGCCCGGGGGCCAAAACCGGCCCACCAAAGGGTCCAATCTGGCCCCTGGGATGAATTTGTGAAATGAAAGAATTATAATGAAGATATTAACAATGAAGGATGTGAAAATCATTTTAGGTCAATTCAATCTGAAGTGGGTCAGAACCAGTAAAATACACTCATAACAACCTATAAATAATGAAAAACGCAATTTTTTGTCCTTTTTTTCGTGTAAAAAAAGTAAAATTACGCAAAAATGTCTATATTTACAGACTATCCTTTTACAAAAAAATGTGAATAACCTGAATATGAACAATATTAAATGTCTTAAGAGACGTATGTAGAATTTTACCAATACTCTGCCTGTTACTAAATATTTTGTGTATTTGTAGATCCACTGTGATCTCTAAGTTGTGATGCACATGTATAAATGATAAACTAAGGTGTAATATTGTTAAAATTACACTTATTTTTCTTTAGAATTTTCAGGGTTGTTCATGTTACATTCGAGTACAATTTGTAGATGTAAACATTTTCATTACGGAATTGTACTTTTTTCACTCAAAAACATAGAGAAAACTTTGGAGTTGACATTATTTATCAGTTCTTATCCTATTATTTATATTATTTTTGTGGTCCGGCCCACTTTAGATCATATTAGGCTGAATGTGGCCCCTGAACTAAAATGAGTGTGACACCCCTGGTCTACAACCACCGTCATTTGTCAAACTCCTTGTGTTTTGTGGTGAAACAATGTTGTAGAACAGGAGTGTCAAACTTATTTTAGTTCAGGGGCCACATTCAGCTAAATTTGATCTGAAGTGGGCCGAACCACTAAAATAATAACAGAATAATATAGAAATAAGGTCAACTCCAAACTTTTATCTGTTTTACAGTGAAAAAAGTACACTTACATTATGAAAAGGTTTGCATCTACAAACTATCCTTTAAAAAGATGTGAATTACATGAACAAACTGAAAAAATAAGTGTAATTTTAACAATATTATGCCTCAGTTTATCATTTACACATGTACATTAGAACTTTCAGATCACAGTGGATCTACAAATACACAAAATATTTAATAACAGGCAGAATATTGTTAAAATTCTACTTATTTCTCTTAAGACATTTCAGGTTGTTCATACTTGTTCAGGTTATTCACATTTTTATGAGATTATACTTTGTTTTAGTGTAAATACATGAAAATATTTACATTTACAACGAGAAAAATTTGGAGTTGTCATTACATATATGTTATTATGATAGTATTTTACTGGTCCTGCCCACTGGAGATTGAATCGGTCTGAATGTGGAACCTGAACTAAAAGGACTGTTAATTTCTTCAGCGTAATTTTTGCATTTCACAAATTCATTCCGAGGGCCGGACTGGACCCTTTGGTGGGCCGGATTTGACATGTTTGACACCTGTGTTGTAGAAGACGACAGTGTTTCTATGTTCACTACGGAGCCTCTGAACGTCCAAATGAGTCATATCTGATGCCGATGAAAAGCTGAGAAGCTGCATTTCCCCTAAATTATTCACATGTATTGACAGGATTAGTGGTTGGAAAGTTATTAAACATGTTAGATCAGTAGATGCTTATGGGTGCTGCATGATCACATTTGATTTAGGTCTTTGAGGGTTAAACTGTAAATAAAAAGTGAGCAGAGCTGCAAGAAGAGCAAAAATAATGACTAAATGATGTGAAAAAATGACTCACTGCATTAACATTTCCAGATTGCCTTTTATTTTTTCTCATCCCTCTGTGTATTGACGGGGGGGGGGGGGGGGGGGGGGGCAGGTAAGGCAGATGCCAAGAGCTCTTATGATCCTGATCCACCAAAAACCCCCCTCCCCACCTCCCACCTCCTCCCTTGCTTTTCTGCTCTCTATCTAATAGACACCTGCTCCCTTGTCAACTCTGGACTCCCACCTGGCACCGTCCCACATGGCTTCGGCTCGGGCCACTAACGCTCCCAAACATCCAGTCGTCTGCACCCACACCCACACCCACACCCACGCCCACACCCACTCATCACCTTCATCATTTATCCCCTGCTCTTCCACTCAACAGTCACTTTTCCTGTAAACCTGTCGGAAAAGAATCACGACCCCCAAATGGTTTGTTTGAAGACGTTTAGCCAGAAGGGCTGAAAGCAGAACAAAGACCATGAACAAACTAACAAGAGCAGCTTCAGTACGCTGCACTCTTTAGTTTCTAAGGGAGCTCTATTCACACTCTGTTCCCTCCCCACCCTCCCTCCCCTTTTTTCTCCTCTTCTCTCTCTTTGCCCAGAAAGGTCTGAATGGACACAAGCCTCCTGCAGGCCAAAGTCAATTAAAATAAGAGAGAGTCTAGGGAGCCCTTGTATCCCTTGGTTACTGAATGCACCTAAGAGTCCGTGAAAAACAGCCGTGTCTGGTTTAAGCCAAAGAATTTCTTGCGTATGTGCCACCCTTAGACTGCCCAGAACTGTAAAATTCTGGGATTTACCATTACATACATGGAAAACTATCAATAAACCAACGCGTAGCCATTGCTTTTTTGTGCTACCAGCTGGATTGTAAATCATCTTCCACTCTGCAGACACAGTTGCCACACAGCCATTGATGCCCGCCTGGCAGCCATCAAACCTCTTTGTCTACACCCAGATGCCACAAATTATTCATGGATGCCAATTTGATAATGAAACAGAAGCGACTCGTCCATCACGCCGGCCTTTTTTCCACTGGTGAGGAGTGAATATAACAGGTTACGGACCTGTCAGCCCATGACAGGGCAGAACTGTGCTGGCTGTTCATCCATGGGGAGATAATTAGGTCGAAGCTGCAGCCTGAACTCGCAGTCTTAAACACATGGCACACATTTTTACCTCTCCGGTCACTCTCTCAACTCTGCGGCGCTTTGGCACGGAAGCATGTGCGAACTGGGTGTTATAAAACCGACTTCATTAGCTCACTTACTTAAGACTTGTAAGTGAGTCATTTGGTGACATTTTTCAGGGTGACTGATGTTTGTAGAAAGCTGATGAAGTGAGCAGGATGTGTGAAACGGATGCATATGCAGCGGTGAGGAGTAATGCAAAATGAGAGTAACTGTATTCAGTTACAATGACATATTATATACATGCAATTACTGTTATTAGTTCCCGATTAGGTTTCGATTTTAACTCCGAAAGACCCAGTGTTACTTTTTTTTCTCTATTATTTAAATTTCCTTAAGTGATTTAGCACCACTTATTGTAAAATTACCTTCTGTCTTTTGTGTTTTTTCAGTGCAAATGAGGTATTTTCCTAATTTTAATTCAATGATAATATAGACGTTCATTAAAGCTCAAATTAAAGTTGACAGTTATTATATAAAGAACAAAGAAAACTGACTTTCTCTGCAAAATCTATCATTAACTGAACATAAACCAAGTGTGTCCATCCACTGTCATTGATCCAGCTCCATGGGTTTTACTGGTGAATCAATGTTGTAGAAGATGACGGTGTTTCCACGGTAACTACGGAACCTCTGAACATCCAAATGGGTCATATCTGATGACTATAAAATGATGACAAACCGCATTTTATATCAGTTATTTACATGTATTGACAGGATTAGTGGATCAACTGGTATTAAACAAATGATTATATTCTTTTTTTTTTTGTTTTTGTTTTTTGCCACTGACATGTAAATGATCAAATATGGTAACTTCATTGACCTTGATTTTCTACATAAAAATAAAAAATGTCGAAAAAGTTCTGGTTATGCCCTCCAATAATACACTAAGGTTGACATTTTGAATTTGAGAGTATTTCTATTTCTAAACACATTTCACAGTTAAAAATGCACATACGAAGCAAAGCTATTTTATTTTATTTATTAAAAACTAATATTTTTCACACTGCAAATTAAAGTTTGAAAAAAATGTAATTATTTTACTTGCAACTGCATTTCATTTTACCATGTTTAGTGTAATTTGTTGTAGTTTTTACTGAGTTTTTGTGACCTGTCATTGTATTTCAGTCACTGCTCGTATTAGTTTTTATTTCAACTATAACAATGTTAATCACAATCCAAATATATAAAAATTAATAGATCAATTAAATGGGAATCTACATTATATGCTCTAAATCTTAAATTAACAAATTTCTGTATAATAACTAAAAGTGTGTCTGCACCATCTGGCCGTGCATATAAATTAAAGTTATTATTCCTGTTATGTATGTTAAATATGTTTCTTTGGAGTTAAAAGTGCTTACTGCTGCCATTTTTATTTTAGGAGGGAACCAAAATGCATGTCTGAAACCAAGAGAAAATAAAACATTCTATTATCCACAGATTTATCTTCCAGTTTGTTTACTGCATTTCACTCTAACTCCATGCTTTGGAAAATTAGAGGTTGTGAAACAAAACATCAGTGTTGGTGTGTGTGTATAGTTTACGTCTATAGAGATAATGCACATTCAGAATGGATCCTGGGTTCAGTTGAGTTTGACTATTGTGTGAATGTGACATCCATTCACACTGTTACATACAACAACGATGCAGGATGTTGAAGTCCTTGGAGTAATCTACCATAATATGTTAAAAATGGCATTAACCTATAAAGACCCAATGCTACTTTTGGGGCAGTTCCCAAATGAATTTTTCTCTATTTCTGCCTTTCTTAACTCATTTTGTTGTATAATATTATCCTCTGTATTTTGCATTTTTTGGCGTAAATCCTGTATTTTCCTATATTTAACCCTATAACGCCAAATGTATCATATTTGATACATGAATTTTGAAGCCCTCTGTGTGATCAGTGTGTGTTTTTTTTTCTTGAAAAACCTGATGTACACAATTAGATACATGCAATACACAGATAATCCACCGGGGGGGAGGAATTTGTTCCCCAGAGGCCTTTCCAGTGACACTATAAGATTGTTATTAACGAGGAAGGAGGCAGAACTTTGCCAATTTTGAAAAGGAATTACAAATTTGCTAGACATGTTTGTGTAATATTATGTTTTTGTTTGTTCCAAAATAATAATATTTGAGCATGTATCAAATATGATACAAAATTGAAACTCATACATGGAAATTGATATTTGAAAAAAATAAAAATAAATAAATAAAAAAAATTGGTTGTTCAGAAGGACCAATAAAGGCTCCAGTTTCAAAGAACTGGAATTTTCTGTCAATGATTTAATGGTTCAGGCTTTACAGGGTTAATTCACAGATCATATAGATCACAGGTGTCAAACATGCGGCCCGGGGGCCAAAACTGACCCACCAAAGGGTCCAATCTGGCCCCCAGGATGAATTTGTGAAGTGCAGATTTTTACACTGAAGATATTAACAATCAAGGATGTTAAAATAATTTTAGGTCAGTTCAACCTAAAGTGGGTCAGACCAGTAAACTACTATCATAATAACCTATGAATAATTAAAACTGCAAAAAAAAAGGAAAATTACACAAAAATGTTTACATTCACAGACTAGCCTTTTACAAGCAAAATATGAATAACCTGAACAAATATGAATAACCTCAAATGTCTTAAGAGAAGTATGTGGAATTGTACCAATGTTCTGCCTCTTACTAAATGTTTGGTGTATTCGTAGATCCACTGTGATCTGTAAGTTGTAATGCACATGTATAAATGATAAACTAAGGTGTAATATTGTTAAAATTGTACTTATTTTTCTTAAGAATTTCCAGGTTCATATTTATTCGTGCTATGTTCAAGTTCAGTTCGTATATTTATATTATTTTACTGGTCCCTCCCACTTTATATCATATTAGGCTGTATGTGGCCCCTGAACTAAAATGAGTTTGACACCCCTGATGTGGATGTTAATGAAAACTCAAGAGTAAATTCAAAGTTAACTGAATCAAAATAGAGAAAAATTCCATGGGTTTTACTGGTGAATCAATGTTGTAGAAGATGACGGTGTTTCCATGGTAACTATGGAGCCTCTGAACGTCCTAATGGACCAAGAAAAGATGACAAACTGTATTTTACACCAATTATTTACATGGATTCATAGGATTAGTGGATCAACAGGTATTAAACAGTTTATATCTGTAGATGGTTTGTGTCACCGGTGGCTCTTTGGGACTCTAGGGGTTAAAGGGCATGTTTTGAGTCTAGCTGTAATGAAATACACTACATATATGAACATCACGGCTACAATGTGGCATCTAAATGTCATTTTTTCCCCTCGACATCTCATATACAGCGGTAACATGCTGCACTTTTAGCTAAAAAAAAATGCCAAAATTACAAAGAAAGCAGCGCCATGTAGTATTTTTAAGCATTTTTAAGCATTAGCAGTACAGTTAAAAACAGCTTGAGTATGTCTGCCAGACAACTGCCTCCTGTCTGCACCTCATCTTTGTCTGCTGCTTCTTTTCTTGCATTATTTCCTCTGCCTTTCTCTCTGGGAAGTCAGTGATGTTGGAGTCTTGTCAATGAGTACTTAGGCCCGTTGCCTCATGGGGAGCCAGACTTGCTGGCTAGGTTTTATGGCCCGTTTCAGCGCTGCCCCGGCTTAAATACAGCCTCCTGCTGGCCACATGGCCACAGTGTCGTGCCATGTCCATCCGGTGAGTGGGGCCGGGGTGGGAGGGGGCACTTGGACTCCATCCAGAAAGGTTTTACTGAAGCCAGGAGCATATGTGGCCATGTGGAGGCAAGCGTCACAAGGAGAGAAAGAAAATGCAGCATATTCTGTATCTATCTGGGTTACTGTTTTCACATCCTACGTTCTTTGTTGCCACATGAAAACCTCTAAGCGCTTATTAGAGGCAGATTTTTTACAAAGCTGTCACTTATTCCTTACCTCTGCTACTGTATTAACTTTCTCAGATAAGAGTTCAAAGCTTTAACCTTATTATTTTTGTAGTCTAGTTTGCAAAATATCCAGCGAACTGCTTTGTGGTGCAAATTTTTTTTTTTTTTTTTTTTTATCCATGCTTGAATGCGGGAATGTTTGAATAAAAACCAATAAGATCTAAGATAAGACATTTATCTTCAAATCAAATCTGTGTTTCCAGATTTCAGATACACTGCCAATGCTCATGGAAATCTATTTTGGCAAACTGTATAGTAACCGGATGATACAGTATACATCACAATTTCAGGATGATTTATGCAGATCTGTCTTTTCTTGGTCATGGTTCCACACAAAAAAACAAAAAAAACAAAAAAAAAACAGCCTTTGCTTAAGCAGACCAGTGTTTGAAAAGATAATCTCTTTTGGCACATGCAACAAATCTCTTCATTAAAAACAGGGCATGCCATTCAGTGTCCCTGCAAAGCACCAAGGTGGAAATCTATAGCGTTTCACCCCCTGGCGAGAATTAATTCCGTCTGCATTAAAGCCAAACATCTCCCGATCTTCAATCTGTTCCTGTACGTCGCTCAGTGCTACATTAAGCTGATTGGGAGCAAAACGCCCTCCAAACGTACATCTTTACGTCTTAATGCAGGAGCTGAAAATCTGGCGACAGAGTGACTGAGGTCAAGTTTTCGTCTTTCCTTTAAGGACCAGCAGCGGTTGAACTATTCTTAGTCACTCCGTATTCCTTCACAGCCTTTGGTTTTAAGCAATTTATAATTATCATGCCTGCATAAATATTTGTCGTGCATATATCTCGCTAACTAGATTGTTGCATTTTTTTGGGCGCCCACTGATTTTAGATTCATCCTAGATCTTGGATATTGTACATTGAACGTGAAGTCTGCACAAAACACCTGTAATCCAGATATTCTGCAAAAAAAATTAAACAAACCATAACGTATCTCCGTCATTTGGATGCTTATGTAAAAGGATTTCTCCCATTGTGTTCTGGGTTTGTAGAACATTACAACTGCATCTGGAAAAACATTTTGATGGATTACACACCTCCAGTTTACAGACGCAGATAACTGATGCCATATGTAAACTCTGTATAATATGATTTATGATGTTAAAGCACTCCGAAAAGCTTCTGTATTGACAAATGTGACGTAAAACAGATTAGTCAGAGCTTTTTGTCCATGTGTTACGCATTGAGAAGCAAAAACACTAAACATTTGCTGGTTTAAGGTTGTCAAAGGCAGGATGTCATGCTATTATGTCACAATTAATATTAAAATCTCAAGATGGAAGACACTTACTGCATTTTTTGGTATGTAAAAAACAAAACAACTATACAAGAAACTAATCAGGATGTTATTCCGTTTGTAATTCAAGGGAAAATACAACTTTTTGGCTTTTTTTTTTTTCGGTTTGGTTAACCCTATTTTTCGGTTATTTCTGCACACATTACAAGACAGTGACAGCAACAGTTCCAGTGTGGACAGTGAGTCAACAATCTCAGGTCCAATGTGGTCTCCAGGGTCTGTAAGGTCCACCTCTGCATGAACAATGAGTGGACCTGCTTTGTTAGGTACCATGAAGTAATGGTACTAATGTAAGGAATGATGTTCAAAGGGATCATGTGTCTGGATCAGCACTTATGTTGGTCTAATGTCATAAAAGTGATGTTCTTTTCACCTTACATGTGTTTTTCTTGTATTTTCTTTTTTTTTTGCCACTGACATGCAAGTGACCAAATATGGTAACTTCATTGTCCTTGATTTTCTACATAATCTTATCACTTATCAGCACTTATGTTGTCCAGTGTTATACAATACATCTTCCTTATACCTTACATGTGTTTTTGTTGTATTTCTTACATATATTTCTTGTATTTCTTTTTTTTTTTTTTTGCCACTTATGGGTAAGGACCCAAATATGGTAACTTCACTGACCTTGATTTTCTACATAACAATAAAAAATGTTGAAAAATGTCACCAAAGTTATAAAGTTTTGTTATGTCCTCCAATAACACACTAAGGTTGAGATTTTGAATTTCAGAGTATTTCTATGAGTGAACTATAAAGGATTAACCTTTTAGCAGGAGAGTGACTATTTTTGGTAATTTCAGCAAACATTAAATATGGGGCCAATCCCGTGCCACCATGAGGTCAAAAAACATGTTGGTTTTTATAACTATACAGTGATTCAGATAGATTTTATAGACATTTTGAAGCTCTAAATAGTGAA
This sequence comes from Sphaeramia orbicularis, assembly GCF_902148855.1. Classification (NCBI taxonomy): domain Eukaryota; kingdom Metazoa; phylum Chordata; class Actinopteri; order Kurtiformes; family Apogonidae; genus Sphaeramia; species Sphaeramia orbicularis. Next base: position 13,313,492 of record NC_043975.1, on the reverse strand, counting down.
CATGAGTGGTTTTTGACCTTGTAACAGTTGTTTTATTGCATGTGTTTACTTTTTAGCAAGTGCTGCTCGGATGTGTCATGGCAAGAGGACGGAGACTGTTGTCACGCCAACTGACACGGGGGTAAATAACGATGTCTAATAACACATTAAGGTTGAACTTTTGAATTTCAGACTATTTCTATGAGTGCCCTGTAAAGGGTTAACCTTTTATCGGGCAAGTGACTATTTTTGGTAATTTCAGCAAATATTAAATATGGGGCCAATCCTGTGCCTCAGTGAGGTCAAGAAGTATGTTGGTTTTTAAAATACTATACAGTGATTCAGAAAGATTTTCTAGAAATTTTAAAGATCTAAATCAGGGGTGTCAATCTCATTTTCTTCCGGGGGCCACATTCAGCTCAATTTTATCTGAAGTGGGCCGGACCAGTAAAATAATAACATGATAGCCAATAAATAATGACAACTCCAAATTTTTTTAGCGCAAAAAATAACATTCAGTTATGCCAATATTTACATTTACAAATCATCAAAAGAAAAAAGATGTGAATAACCTGAATAAATTAAATTTGTTAAGAAATATAAGTACAGTTTTATCAACATTATGCCTTAACTTATCATTTGTACATATGCATTACAGGTCAGATCTACAAAGGCATAAAACATTTAGTAACAGGTAGTAAAATTATTAAAATTAATTGAATTTAATTAATTTTCTTTAGACATTTCAGCTCGTTCATATTTGTTCAGGTTATTCACATTTTATTGTTAAAGGATAGTTTGTAAATGTAAATATTTTCATAATTTAACATTTTTGCTCTAAATCAAAGATAAAAAAAAATGGTGTTATTATTTATAGGTTATTATGATAGTAGTTTTGAGTTTGATGTCCTAACTTGCACTTTGCAAATTCATCCTGCGGGTTGGATCGGAACCTTTGGCGGGCCAGTTTTGGCCCCTGGGCCGCATGTTTGACACCTGTGATCTAAATAGTGAATATGAGGGATTTTTGTCAGTGTTTGACCCTAACTGTTGTTTTATTGTATGGGTCTAGTTTTAAGCAAGTGATGTTTGGATGTTTTAAGGCAAAAGGACGGAGACTGCCAACTGACGAGGAGGTAGAAGACGATGTCCACTAACACACTAAGGCTGAACTTTTGAGTTTCAGTCTTTTTCCAGGAGTGCCCTATAAAGGGTTAAGTCTGGTCGAGGGTGGATTGTTTTCAGAGGATCCTCAAACTGACTGCAGCTCAGTGTGTTTATGACTGAAAGCTTCTGCCACCAGATTATCAGATGGGCAGAGCTGCAGCGAAGCAGCTTACAGGAGCCAGACTGTTACCCCGAGCAACAGGCTGCTATTAACGAAGGCCCAGCCTTAAGCCCTTGTCTACAATGATACTAATTAGGCACAGAGCAGATGTGCCCGGACCGGTGCCCACCTCGGGGTGCTGGGCAGGGCCGCCGGTGTCACGGCGGTGGACGCTGGTGGCTGATTCACCTGTGACCTTCTCACAGTGGGCCTGGGGTCAGAGCCCCCTTTTAGAGGGGCTGTACAGTAGAAACAGACACTGGAGGAGTCGGGGTCAGATCTTGGCACCCCTCTAGGCTCATTAGAGTCATCCATATGTGCAGCAACCCAGGGCTGGAAAACAACCTTCAGAAACACCCCGAATGGAACTCAAACCACCACTCAGTCGGTACACACTGGGACCAGTCCTCAAACTTACTGGGAATAGGAGGAAAATGTACAGGGGTTGGACAAAATAATGGAAACACCTTCACCTCAAGATGATAATGCCCCAATCCATACAGCTAGAACTGTTAAAGAATGGCATGAGGAACATTCTAATGAAGTTGAGCATCTCGTATGGCCGGCACAGTCCCCAGACCTCAACATTATTGAGCATTTATGGTCAGTTTTAGAGATTCAAGTAAGATGTCGATTTCCACCGCCATCGTCTCTAAAAGAGTTGGAGGGTATTCTAACTGAAGAATGGCTTAAAATTCCTTTGGAAACAATTCACAAGTTGTATGAATCAATACCTCGGAGAATTGAGGCTGTAATTGCCGCAAAAGGCGGACCTACACCATATTAAATTATATTTTGTTGATTTTTTAAGGTGTTTCCATTATTTTGTCCTGTATATCACTTTATAAATATTATCTATGCATTCACATGTTGTGCAGATTTTAGAATTTCTGGATTGGACTCAGACTGGAAAGAGTGAAATGAAACTCAATGAAAGTCAAACCACCACTTGGTCAGTTCACACTGGGCCCAGTCCTCAAACTTACTGGGAATAGGAGGAAAATGTATGTCATTTTATATATATCATCTATGGATTTACATGATGTGCAGGTCAAGGTTAAAATAGTTTTGGATTTTTCATTATAGTTTAGTTTTATTTAGTTTTGACTTTTTTTTTTCTCTAATTCAGTTAGTTTTAATTAGTTTTTAGAGCAAGTTTGCTAATTTTTATTAGTTTTCATTATTTTCTAAATGCTTAGTTTTAGTCTAGTTTTAGTTTCTTTATATCTTTTCTCTTCTTCACTGTCAAATTCAAATAAATCCCAGACAGGACTCTGCTGCTTTCTCCTAACTTTAGTCTCCATGTTTCCAGGTAGAGTAGGGACCAGAAGACGACTAAACGACAAGTGACGAGAAGTGACGGACCGTTAAATATCATATGGTGCCAGCAGCTAAAATTGCGTGAGGGAAAAAAAATCGATTTTATATCAATCCGACATTGACAAAGACAAAAATGAAGGGAATTTTGTCCAGAATCTTTATACGTTTTAGTTAGTTTTGTAAACACACAATACAGTTTCAGTTAGTTATCGTTTTTTTCTTTTAATTATAGTTTTTATTTATTTCAGTCAACGAAAATGTTTTTACAATTCTTGTTTTCGTCATTTCGTTAGTTTTCGTTAACGATATTAACCTTGGTGCAGATTTTACTAATTCTGGATTGGACTCGGATTGGAAAGAGTCAAATGTAACTCATATGAAACTCAATGAAACCCAAACCACCAGTCGGTCGGTACACACTGGGACCGGTACTCAAGTTTACTGGGAATAGGAGGAAAATGTATATCACTTTATATATATTATCTATGCATTTATATTTTGTGCAGATTTTACAAATTCTGGATTGGACTTGGACTGGACAGAGTAAAACATACTGTTATATTATTGGTTATTGTACTGGTTCTAATTCTGGTTCTGTTCTGGTTGTTCTTGAACATACAGGTAAGACTATTGGTCTGTATCAGTAGATTTGGGTCAGAACATCTGAAATTCCTCTAAAACTACTAAGAAAGTAAAAAAAAAAAAATTGCCAAAACTTCATCTTTCAAGATGGCTGCTCTGAGCCAACACCAGTGAATGTTCTAGTAATTCACATATCTGTCTTCTTTGTCTTATTATAATATTCTTTTAAGACTTATTACGTTTTTTTGTTATGTTTTCTTCATATTCGTATGTATTTGTACCTTTATGGAAAAGTGTTGGCAGTGACACACATTTGTTTTCAGCGCTGCTACATTGAATGTTTGTAATGAATCACATTTACATAAAGCATCAAGTTGTGTCACCGCTAAAACTTTTGGCCTCAACTGTATATTTTAATTTCTACTAACGTGACCATTTTCCACTGCACATAATAAAATATTCTGGTTCTACCCTCAGCACAGTCCAATGTCTATATCTGCAAAATATCATGTAAGATGTTGGTATTAAATGATATAACTGACTACAACTGGTGGAGCATTATTGGTTTATATTGGATAATATCCCTAATGTTAATAATAATAATAATAATAATAATCATCATCATCATCATCATCATCATAATCATAATAAACTTTATTTGTATAGCACCTTTCATACAGAAATTGTAGCCCAAAGTGCTTCACATTGATTGAAAAAAAATACAATATTAAAATACATTAAGATTTGATTAGAAACACAATAAAATAAAAATAAATATAAAAACAGCGCACATTAAAATATTTGATTATGCATAGAATTTTTGAAGTGCAAGAAATAAGATAAAATTTGAGAGAAATACAATAAAATAAAAATAAAAGCAGCGCACATTAAAATATTTGATTATGCATAGAATTTTTGAAGTGCAAGAAATAAGATGAAATTTGAAATACAATAAAATAAAAAAAATAAAAACAGAAATACAATAAAATTAAAAAAAAATAAAAAACCGCACATTCCTGGTTCCTGAATTGTGACCCCATTTTTATCTCCTTTCAAAGGCTAATGAGAATAAAAATGTTTTTAATTTGGTTTTAAATATATTCAGTGAACTGGCTTCTCTAATGTCTTTTGGAATTGTATTCCATAACTTTGGTGCATAGTTAGTAAAGGCTGCGCCCCCATTTTCTTTGTAATATTTCTGGGAGTCGCTAGTAACCCTGCATTTGATGACCTCAGTGTTCTAGTCTGTATATAATTGATCAGTGAGTTTGCAATGTAACTTGGTCCGGTTCCATTTAGAGCTTTATACGTGAGGAGTAGTATCTTAAAATCAATTCTGCAGGTTACCGGTAGCCAGTGCAGGGAAACCAACACTGGAGTAATGTTGACTTCTGCAATAAATAAAATACAGCATAGTGTATATACAACACTAATATTTAGAATATGGACAAAATTCAATGCACTTTTGTACAATTAATCTAAAAATGATTTACTAGACTTGTATAAAAGACTCAATAGACAAAAAAAATCTGTGTGCAGGAGCTTGTGGTTACATTCAGATACCTGTAAAGATTGTATTAAATTCTCTTGATGGTATTTAGATCTGCACTCTCACCTATTGAGCTCAATAAAGTTCATGGATTCCTTAATGGCTTTTTAATGCGCTGCTTTGTCCAGTACGGTCGTCTATAATCTGTGATCGCTGCCTCATGTTCTGGTGCACCTTATCAGATACAAATGGAGATCCCTGCTCATGTAAGCTCCGAAAAACAGCTTTCAGAACCCTCCACGTCTTATTCAAAGCCTTAACATAAATATAGACAAAATACTGTAATATGTACAAGGTGTCCCAAAAAATTTGTCATTATTTCATCATGTAATAATTAGTTTTGCTCAAAAAAGTGTCATCATTTTTATTGTTCTGCTTTCAGGAATAGACATGCCGTTCACTGCGACAGAAAAGGCGTTCTGTGTATTGAAGTATGCCCGAACTCAGTCCAATGTGAATGTACAACGTAAATTTCTTACAAAATTTCCTAAACAAGTTCCAACAGGAAAGCAGATTTGGACGTGGCATAAGAAAATTCAAGAGGAAGGCTGTTTGTGTCAGAAAAAAGGAACTCTACCACTGACTTGATTCACAAGCGGTGCACACATTTGAACATTTGTAATAACTTTGGAACATTATAAAATTACCTTCCCCCAGAATTTTTGGTCTGAAATTTGTAGAATAAAACATTTTAGGTCCAAAATCAATCCTATTAAGTATCATTTCTCCTGACTATGTAGTCACTCCAATATGGATATCTCAAATTATGTGGGTTTTTTTTTGGGGGGGGACACACTGTACATTGATATTGGACAAGTAGAACCAAAAAATGCAGCAAATGTGTGGAAAAACAGGCTGACATGGATAAACAGAGGAAAAATAGTAACTAGGGAGACCGCAAATAGAGAGAAAAGCAGAGTTACAACAACAAAATGTGTCCAAAGAACAGGTAGTTTATGATAAAAATGAAAAAGATTTAAAAATTGCACAGTTGTTTTCACCAATTCAGGTGAAATATTATCCAAACCAGACCACAGATGACAAAAACAGCAACTACACTTTGAGATTTACCCAAAAGTATGCAAAATAAGTCAAGGAAAATTAAGATTTAACATTATTTGGGACTCAATTTTGCTTCGTTTTGCCAGTTGGAATCTCTAAACATGGCAGCTTTGTGCATGGAGGATAATCCGACAATCATTGAGGTTGAAAAGAAGCAAATATTTTACCCAGACTGAAAAAAAAACAATAAAAACCTGAATAATAAAACCAACTGTAGGAGACATTGCAAAGAAAAGAGCCATGAAAAAAGGAGCTTGCAGATGTTTGAGCTTGCATTTAGCACTTAGTGTGAAACTGAGGAATCACCTCAAAGAACAAGATTAGCACAGTTTCACAACTTGGAGAAACAGTCCGCATCCTGAGCGCAGTAGAACAAGAGAGTCATTGACGCTAACTAAACAACAATAATGAATAGTTGGAGGAGCAGAGGAGTGTACAGTTAGCCAGACATCTCAACACCGCCTGTTGCAAAATGTCTGTCATCTTAGCATGTTGGGAACTGTCCCACAGACACATTTAAGAGAAAAAAAAAAAAAAAAGGAATCAGTGAATAAATCCCAAACCAGCCTTTACAGCTTAACACAATCGTTGTTGGCAAAGACGAAGCAAAGTGAACAATAATAGAAACCCTACATGCCAGAATATAATTTCTCAAGTGAGGCTAAGAGGAGGGAAACTGCAGCAGCTGGCCTCGTCTCCACACACTCGTACAGTAGAAGGAATCCCCTGATGGACGACGATATTCTGCTGGAAAAGTGGCTTGAAAATGTCTGGAACGTGGTCGTCAGCTCAGATACATGAAGCTACAGCGAACGCCAGAAGAGACCAGGGATGTAACGATATGAAAATTTCATATCACGGTTATTGTGACCAAAATTATCACGGTTATCGTTATTATCGCGGTATTATTGAAATTGTGCTCAGAATGTTCTAAAAGTACTAATACACACACTGAAATAATTTAAGCAAGTTGTATTTCGTACAGTAGAAGGAATCCCCTGATGGATGACGATATTCTGCTGGAAAAGTGGCTTGAAAATGTCAGGAACGTGGTCGTCAGCTCAGATACATGAAGCTACAGCGAACGCCAGAAGAGACCAGGGATGTAACGATATGAAAATTTCATATCACGGTTATTGTGACCAAAATTATCACGGTTATCGTTATTATCGCGGTATTATTGAAATTGTGCTCAAAATGTTCTAAAAGTACTAATACACACACTGAAATAATTTAAGCAAGTTGTATTTAAAAAAAAACAAAAAACAAAAACAAAAAAAAAACAAATAACATAATAGACACAATGTACCTTCTGTTGCAGAAACATTCTAATATTAACCCTTAGTGTTCTGAGCCTATTTTGTCTGTTTTTCAGTCCTTTTGGTTTTGCCTTTATATACTATATAAACAAATGTTTACTATACCCATGCTTGGGATCTTTTTTTTCAGCACAACTTCATCTATCTCATCTGCCTATTATTTTTTCACTTTAACCTACTATAAAAACACAAAAGGCCAGAAAACATAAAAAATATATAAAATCCGATTTGAAAAATGTATATAATTTATTGCATAAATAACACACAGATGCTTAACGAACCTTTTCAAAGACTTTAAAAGTGAAAACTAGTTCCAAATATTAGGCATAGAAAATTAAAATTGTAATAAATTAAAACTATACTCAAATATTTGACATAAAAGCAGATCTTTACATAGGGTTTTTCCCCTAAAAATGTAATCGAACACGGTTATCATGATAATTCGAATTTAAACGGTAATACTAACTGTCTGCAATTTTACCACGATTTATCGTTATACCGGGAATTGTTTCATCCCTAGAAGTGACACAAAGACACAGCTATTAACCCTTTACAGGGCAAGTGACTATTTTTGGTAATTTCAACATACATTACAAGACTATAGTTGCTTTTCCATTGATCCTCAAATTGCATGAATATAATTTGCGCATAAAGATTTACTAAATGGAAAAACAACAATTTCGCCAAAACTGTCATTTTTTGATTAGAAGTTTTTGTGCTGGCAAGAGGTGGTTTTTCCCGATGTAACGCAAATGGTATATCACACAAAACTGCAATGGAAAGACCTTTTCCCGCAACTAGAGTCACGTGAATAAAAAAAACAAAACAAAACAAACAAACAAAAAAAAACGGATGTTGACGAATGTTACAAAGAGTGAAGAAGAAGAGTTTTAAAAGAAACATGGATGTGTGGAAACACCATGAAACCCAATTATTTTTTAATTTAGTATGAGATAGAAAGGTAAAATATAATAATAATGAACATATCTGTAATTCAAAAGAAAAGAACCAAATATGGTAACTTCATTAACCTTGATTTTTTACATAACAATAAAAAAATTTGAAAAATTTCACCAAAGTAATAAAGTCTTTTTATGTCCTCCAATAACACGCTAAGGTTAAAATGTTAAATTTCAGAGTATTCCTATGAGTGAACTATGAAAGAGTGTCAAACTCATTTTAATTCCGGGGTCACATTCAGCCCAATTTGATCTCAAATGGGCTGGATCAGTAAAATAATACCAAAAGAGCCTCCAAATAATGTGAACTTCAAATTTTTCTCTTGTGTTAGTGCAAAAAACTAACATTAAACTATGAGAATATTTACTTTTACAAACTACCAAACCAAAAAGATGTGGATAACCTGAGAAAATGGAAATTTCTTGAGAAAAATAAATGTGACAGGGGTAACATTCAGCGCAATTTGATCTAAAGTGGGCCGAACCAGTAAAATAACAGCATAATAACCTGTAAATAATGTAAAGTCCAAATTTTTCTCTTTATTTTAGTGCTAAAAACCCCCATTAAATTATGAGAATACATTTACAACCTATCCATATAAAAAAAGATGTGAAAAAGTTGAAAAAACGGAAATTTCTTGAGAAAAATAAGTGCAACAGGGGTCACATTCAGCCCAGTTTAATCTCAAGTGGGCCGGACTAGTAAAATAATAGCAGAAGAGCCTGTAAATCATGTAAACTCCAAATTTTTCTCTTCGTTTTAGAGAAAAAAAGTAACAGTAAATTATGAGAATATTTACATTTACAAACTATCCAAACAAAAAAATATGTGAATAACCTGAAAAAACTGAAATTTCTTGAGAAAAATAAACGCAATTTTAACAATATTACACCTCAACTTATACATGTGCATTATGGATCGGATCTAAAAAGGCAAAAAAAATATTTAGTAGTTGGCGGAATGTTGTTAAAATTGCACTTAATTTTCTTTAGACATTTCAGGTTGTTGATATTTGTTCAGATTATTCACATTTTTTGTTAAAGGATAGTTTGTTAATGTAAATATTTCCAGAATTAAATGGGTTTTTTGCACTAAAACAGAGAAAAAAATAAAGTTGTCATTATTTATAGGCATAATGTTACATAATTTTTTTTCCCCAACTTAAACGAAGAAGAAAGTTTTGAGTCTTTTTATCGGTTATTACGTTATTATTTTACATGAGATTACAGTGGTTTGGATGTGAAACCTGAACTAAAACCAGTTCAACACCCTTGACTGTTATAATATATTCAGTATAATTTCTACACTTTGCAAATTCACTTCTTGGGCCCGATTGGAACCTGCGGTGGGCCGGTTTTGGCCCGCGGACCTCATGTTTGACACCCCTGTATTAAAGCATCAAGACGGTAGAAAAATACCAACACAGAAGAGAGGCTTAAGTGGGTGTTCAGACTCTTTTCACTCTGCATTAAAGTGTAATTTTTGGAGTAACATTTCTTTTTCACTGAACCGAGAGTTTAAGAAAAGGTCAAAACTGATGTCTCTAAAAAAGACAAACCCTTTTTTTTTTTTTTTCTTTTTTTTAACTCCTCCTGCCTGTCTGCACTGAAAAAACATGTTCATATCCTGCATCTCTTACCATACCAAAAATAAATAAATAAAATAAATAAAGATTATTATTATTATGTTAACACTAATATGTATTCATTGTAAAATGGTGGTCAAGAATGCAAACTATCTCTCTTCATTCTAACTGAAACAAATCAGAGAACACTGTGGAAGAACAGTGATGGTGAAAACATAACGATAAGAACTGATAAAACACAATCAGGAAATGTGGGTGTCAGTGTCAGACTGTCTGGAACAGAGACAGCAGCATTTACAAAAGTCTGTTTAAGGAATCTCTATGCTGGATTTAGTGTGGACATGTGACGTAAATGTAGGAAAAGTTATGTTTAAATAAAGGGCTGTTGAGGAATTAACCCTTTAAAAACAAAACAGCCAAAAGCATCTAAACTGTTTAATAACTGTTGACCCACTAATCCTATCAATACATGGAAATAACTGGTGTGAAATGCAGTTTGTCGTTTTTTCATGCTCATCAGATATGACAGATTTGGACATTCAGAGGCTCCATAGTTACCATGGAAGCGCTATCATCTTCTACAACAGGGGTGTCAAACATGCGGCCCGGGGGCCAAATCTGGCCCGCCAAAGGGTTCAATCCGGCCCGTGGGATGAATTTGTGAAATACAAAAATTACACAGAAAATATTAACAATCAAGGATGTTAAAATAATTTTAGGTCAATTAATTCTAAAGTGGATCAGAACAGTAAAATACTATCATAATAGACTATAAATAATGAAAACTGCAAATTTGTCTCTGTTTTAGTGTAAAAAATGTCAAATGACACAAAAATGTTCACATTTACAGACTAGTCTTTTACAAAAAAAAAAGTGAATATCTGAAATGTCTTAAGAGATGTATGTGGAATTTAATAATATTCTCCCTGTTATTTAATGTTTGGTGTATTTGTAGATCCACTGTGATCTCTAAGTTGTGATTCACGTGTATAAATGATAAACTAAGGTGTAATATTGTTAACATTGCACTTATTTTACTAAAGAATTTTCAGGTTGTTCATATTTATTCAGGTTATGTTCAAGTACAATTGGTAGATGTAAACATTTTAATTACGGAATTTTAAGTGTATTTTTGCGTGTATTGTAGGATATTTAAGAATATTTAAATGTATTTTTGTGTGTATTGTAGGATTTTTGAGCATAATTAAGTGTATTTTTTATTTTATGGAATTTACTTTTTTCACTAAAAAGTTCTTATCCTATCATTTACATTACTTTACTGGTCCGGCCCACTTTATATCATATTAGGTTGGATGTGGCCCCTGAACTAAAATGAGTTTGACACCCCTGTTCTACAACATTGACTCGCCAGTAAAACCCATGGAAGTGGGTCAATGACAGTGGATGGAGACACTTGGTTTATGTTCGGTTAATGAGATATTTGGTGAAAAAGTCACTTTTTCAGTCGCGGAAAAAATTATTAGACCATCAAAAGTCATCAGAAACAATGGTTATGCAATCAAGTACTAACTCCTGTGTGTATCATGTGACTAAAACAGACAGAAAAGAAAACATGGAATGCCTAAAAGCACTGTTTTTGTCAGTACAATGCCATAGATATTGATGTAAGAACTGAAGCGATTTTGGTTATTATAAAAAAAAAAAAACAAAAAAACATGGAAAATGGATAGATATCAGCTCTTAAATTAAACTCTTATGAGCTATTTTTGTTGTTATCATTATATTTGTCCAAACAAATGTACCTTTAGTTGTACCAGGCATTAAAATGAACAAGAAATTGAAGAAAACAAGGGTGGTCTAAGACTTTTCCGCGACTGTTAAGCATCCATAGTAAGTTTTTAAGAACATCTCCATGATCAGTGAATTAAATTTAGGAAAACACATGATTTACACTGAAAAACTGCAAAATGCAAAGGATAGTATTATAATAAATGGTGATAAATCATTTAATAAAAGTGAAATACAGGCAATAAAAAAAACTGCCATAAAAGTAGCACTGGGTTAACAATGCAGTCCAAGTTACTGCATGCTTTGTAGTGAATTAATCATAAATAATCTATTAAAATTGACCACATTTGATGGAATATCTAGTGCTGAGAGTGGCCTGTAGTTCATGGAAATCCATTTAGTGATTGTGTTGGTAGTTTTATCACAGGTCGACTTATCAGTTCAATTCATTATATATTAAAAATGTATTACAAACAGTTATTAATAACAACAACTGATCAACAAAATACATTTTGTAATAGGATACCCCAGCTTATAAATGAGGGCCCTTAAACATGTACTTGTCACTTTAATTCACTTTACTGTCGCCACTTTATTGTTCTATTTATTTGTCTCTTCAACCCCTTATTGTTTATAGTTATATTCTGTTTCTAATATGTTCCTTGTTGCACCATGGGACTCAAGAGTTTCGCGATTTCCATCCTCTGTATGTGCTGTACGTATGGTAAAACTGACAATAAAGCCGACTTTGACTTATTCAGTGTGAGTCCACGCACTTTATATCGATGTTTGCTCATAATAACGTTATTACAAGCTGTGGGTTCTTTAATATCAGTGGTTAAATCTTTCTTTCGTTAAATATAAAATGCTTCCGTCGTGTCTCCAAAGCCATTATGGGCATTCATTAAATTCTGTTCATCTGTGTCTAATTCATTAAGATTAAAGGTTCAATTTGTAATATTTAGTGACATATCGCGGTTGCTGGTTACAGGTTGTAGATTACATCAGTGGCTGCAAAAAAGGTTGAATTCCCTTATTCCCTCATTAGAGCCAGTGTTTGTTTTGTCACTTCTGGTCGTCTTAGATAAGAGGATATTATCTCTGCAAACACAGTAGGTGCCTGTAACACACCTCGACATGAAGAGGAGGAAATCCATTTCGAGCTACTGAAACATGGTCCAACATGGAGGACTCTGATAGAAACGGCTTCATTTGTCTCATTTTTGTCTGATTATACACCAAGTTCTACACTTGGATCCTCATAAAAACCCCTGAATGTTAAACACTGCACCTTTGCCATTATTTTAACCCTAGTTTTAACCCTGTAAAGCCTGAAACATTTAATTATTGACAGAAAATTCCAGTTCTTTGAAACTGGTTCTTCTGAACAACCCCCAATTTTTTTTTTTTTTTTTTTTTCGAAGACTAATTTTCATATATGAGTTTCAGTTTTGTATCATATTTGATCCATCAGGTCTCAACGCTCAAATATTATTATTTTTTGAACAAACAAAAACATACTATAGCAAATTGGTAATTCCTTTTCAAAATCGGCAAAGTTCTGCCTCCTTCCTAGCACTTTCAAATATTCAATTTTAAATGTATTATTACATTTATTCTGTAGTTTTACTTGGTATTTTTATTTCACTGTTTTTAATTGTACAGCTGTTTTTATGTATTTTTAATTTATTCTTGTATTTTAGTCTATCATTTTGTTTTTTTTATTCTTCTGTATGACACTGTTTTTAATTGTACTGCTCCTTTATGTCTTTCATCTATTTATGTATTTTGTTCTTTTGTTTTGGTTTTCCCTTATAAGTTGCTTTAGAAAAAAGTATTTGCCAAATGCATAAATGTAAATGTCCTTCCTCATTAATTAATGATAATGTTGTAGTGTCACTGGAAAGGCCTCTGGTGGATGAATTCCTCCCCCCTGGTGGATTATCTGTGTATTGCATGTATCTAATTGTATACATCAGGTTTTTGAAGAAAAAAATTCCACACTGATCATGCAGCGGCCTTCAAAACTCATGTATCAAATATGATACGTTTGGCGTTATAGGGTTAAAACAACCTATTAGCTTAGACCTAATAGAATAAGGCTTAAGTCAGAATATCCAAATGGAATATATTATATATGGTGATTATGTTTACATGCACATTATTATTCCACTATTATTCTAAATATGACAATATCCTGAACTTCACAAGTGTTGTATAAGCAGCAAATTCTGTTGGGATTAGGGGTGTGTATTGGCAAGAATCTGGCGATACAATACAAATCACAATACTAGGATCACGATTGGATATATCATGATATATCACGATACTGTTATAAAGGCAATTTTTTTTTATTGGTTTTGCTTCTTTTTTAAAAGATTATTCCCTGAAAGAATGGAATTACACCAGAAATATGTGCAAATACTAAACACATTTTTATTTGATCACAACTGGATCTAATGCTATATCACAAAATGTTCCTGTGTTAACACTTAAATTATGTTTTATAGACATTACAGTTTAAGATCCTGTTCAGATGTTCATATTCTATTAGTTCATAACTAACATCATAACATTATTTTTGTGCAATCCCAAAAAAGGAACTAACATTATTTAATAAAAGAGTGTTAAATAATAATAAATAAAATATAAACAAAAAAGAAAAACATAAAACTAAAATGAACCTCCACAATATATGCATTTGAATAAATACCTAAAAAAAATACTGATAGAGTACTTTTTAACATCTGTACAATATTGTGAAATGAATTATCGCGATATATTGCAGAACCGATATTTTCTTACACCCCAAGTTGGGATATTCAAAATAAGCACCTTTATCTGAATTTTCCTATTAAGACACGTTGGTTATCCAGATATTATTCTGGTTTTACAGTTATTCTTTGGACGTGTATCTATTGCATTGTGAAAATAAATCTGAATCACATGTTTTAGTGCCGGTTGTGACACAGCAAAGATCTTCAGTAGTGATGGATGCTCCAAAGAAAAGTCTAAACTCCTGGTCAGAAGGAGAACCACACCTACTGTTAAACAACGTGACAGAGGAGATAAACAGGTTTAAGGACGTGAGCAAATATCGAAAAGCCACTTAAATCCAGGGGGTGTTTGAGGGAACAAAAGAGGGAGGGATGTCTGCCACTGATGGAAAACTCTGGAAAAACACTAATTTTAAGAGTATATGCATGCGACAGGAATATCAGAGGAATATTTATTGTCATCGCCCATGGAAACAGCTTTTTTATAATATTGTCTTTTTCAGAATTAGGGTAAAAACTGTAAAAATTAGTGCAAATAAACAGTATATTCAGAGTAATACAATATTAGTGTGTATGCAAAGACAGGATTTACTTATTTAAATGAACAAATAGGAACAAACACCTCTTATGCTGCCTTCACTTGCTATCAGGAAGATGGTCCTATCCACTTTTGAATTCAAACATTTTTTTTGATTGATGTATTGACTGATTTATTGATTTTGCACATACATAACATTGATTAAAGTCGTAATAAAACAGTAAAGGTGTAGCCTACAATGGCTTGTTTTAAAGCCTCCACCATATAAATACATAAACATTATAAAAGCTATGAGACTTCCGTAGTCAGTACACATTCAGAATTCATTAAAAAAACGAAAGACAATATAAATAAATATATGTATCAATGCGATATCATAATTGACTTCCTTAAATATTTCTTAAAAGATATCTCTGATGTGCTATTTCCATGAACGTGTGAAAACTGGCTCCACAGTTTACACCCTCTATAGCTAATATAAAACTGAGCTCTTGATGCGACACATTTAGGCAAATGAAAATGTTGATTTTGACGAGTATTGTACCTATGAACTGCAGTATTGGTTGCAAAATACAAAATGAAATGCTCAAGCAAGGTACTTTGATTATACTGAATTTTACACATAAAAATACAGATTTGGCAGATATTAATTTTAAAAAATATTAAGTAAATTTAGTTTGAAGAATAAATTAGCAGAAGAGGTCAGTGGCTTAGAATGGGTTGCAATTCGAACAAAGCGCTTTTGGAAGATCAATATTTTATTTAAAGTGTTAAAGTGTTCAAGTTCTTTTGTTGTCGTAGCGAAACGAAAAATGGCCGACACACAATTTATTGTGACCTGCTACTTGGGTAAAACAGTTTTGGATATGTTAATTCATCTGCTAAAGCCTTTATTTTTTACTATAAATGTGCAAAATCATCATCAGCAGAATGTTAATAAAAGCGTTATTTATCATTCGCCATAAATTCCTTCCATGTTGAAAAGTTTAAAGGTTATTTTCATCTAAGCAGCTCATGGATCAAAATTTTTTCCAGTTCTCTATTAGAAAATACAACATGAGGGGGCGTTCATGTCCAAATTTTGAGTTCGTAATTAGTATTTACCATAATTCCCTTTGCATGTGAAGGCAGCGTAAGTCACAAATGTATCGATCCTCATCTACTGATAAAATCTGCATTGTTCATCTGCTACAGCATTTTTTTTTTTACTATAAATGTGCAAAATCATCAGCAGCAGAATGTTAATAAAAGCGTTATTTATCATTCGCCATAAATTCCTTCCATGTTGAAAAGTTTAAAGGTTATTTTCATCTAAGCAGCTCATGGATCAAAATTTTTCCCAGTTCTCCATTAGAAAATACAACATGAGGGGGCGTTCATGTCCAAATTTTGAGTTCGTAAGTAATATTTTCCATAATTCCCATTGCTCGTGAAGCCAGTGTAAATTACAAATCTATCGATCCTCACGCACTGATAAAATCTGTCGTTAGCCTTTAAAAACCTGAACTGTAACGCCGCTGCTCCTTCCAAACCCACTACCATGAATGAACCATGTGAAACACCAAATCACTGTCTCTTGATGTGAATTCCTACAAGCTGTTTTTGTCTCTGTAGTCAGTCTGGCTGGTTACGCCGTGTACCACCGAGGGGGGAGTGGGTGTGATAAACTGCCAAGAGTCTCGCGGAAAACATAAAAATACAAATTTGGTAGAAATTAAAATTAAAAAATATTAAGTAAATTTAGTTTGAAGTGTAAATTAGCAGAAGAGGTCAGTGGCTTAGAATGGGTTGCAGTTTGAATGAAGCGCTTTTGGAAGATCAATATTTTATTTAAAGTGTTAAAGTGTTCAAGTTCTTTTGTTGTCGTAGCGAAACGAAAAATGGCCGACACACAATTTATTGTGACCTGCTACTTGGGTAAAACAGTTTTGGATATGTTAATTCATCTGCTAAAGCCTTTATTTTTTACTATAAATGTGCAAAATCATCATCAGCAGAATGTTAATAAAAGCGTTATTTATCATTCGCCATAAATTCCTTCCATGTTGAAAAGTTTAAAGGTTATTTTCATCTAAGCAGCTCATGGATCAAAATTTCTTCCAGTTCTCCATTAGAAAATACAACATGAGGGGGCGTTCATGTCCAAATTTTGAGTTCGTAAGTAATATTTTCCATAATTCCCATTGCTCGTGAAGCCAGTGTAAATTACAAATCTATCGATCCTCACGCACTGATAAAATCTGTCGTTAGCCTTTAAAAACCTGAACTGTAACGCCGCTGCTCCTTCCAAACCCACTACCATGAATGAACCATGTGAAACACCAAATCACTGTCTCTTGATGTGAATTCCTACAAGCTGTTTTTGTCTCTGTAGTCAGTCTGGCTGGTTACGCCGTGTACCACCGAGGGGGGAGTGGGTGTGATAAACTGCCAAGAGTCTCGCGGAAAACGGCGCCTCAAGTAGGTCAGCGCGACTCCGGGAGATAATCAAGGCCATTTTGACCCCTTGTGTGTGAGCTGTAAGTGGGTCAAACGCAGCAGTCAGCTGTTGCAACTCTATCACGCGGGGCGCTGCGAGGCACTCGTCATACTGTCAAAGCCCATTCCGTTAGTTTAAGACGTGGCGGGGTGCCCGTGTGCACCCACTGACGAGGAGGGGGTGGGTGGCGGCAGTGGTGGTGGTGGTGGTGGGGAGGGGAGCGACCCTTCTATCCGCCCCCCCTGGAGGTGAAATAATGTAAAGTTCCTCACACCAGCAGATAGTTCCACCTTAGCTGTTGTGAGTAAATAACCCCCCCCACACTCCCACCACCCCCTCCCTCTTGCTAACATCTTCAACTGTTGTCTCCTTCTTTTGACAGCTCACAGCTTCACAGCTCTGTCCTATTCACTGCCCCCCCCCCCCCCCCCCCCACCACCACCACCACCACCACCACCACCTTCCCCTCAATGTCTAAAATGCCACCCGCACTTCAAGCAACTCCAGTAATGTCCCTGCTTATTTCTCACTCTTCACTGCACAGAAAAAATGGGGACTCATGTGTCTAGAAACACTTCTGAGCACCAATCTGCAACAGCAGAACAAAGGCGATACAGGGCAGCCTTAATCTCTGCACTACTGAAGCCAGCAGCTATTTTAAAGCTCTCTCCCTCTTTTTTTTTTTTTTCTTTCGTGCTGTCTCTCTTGCTCGCTTTCCCTCCCACCTTCCTCTCTTCTCTCTAACATTTTTCCTCCTCCTCCCTCCCTCCCTCCCTCGCCTCTTCCCCTCGTTTCCCCTCGGTGTCTCAGGGCAGCAGCTCCTCTCTGTTTTCCTCTCCTCTCTCCTCTGCGTGTCCAGTGACTGACTGCACAATACACATCAATTATTCATGGCCGCTCTCTCTCTCCGTTTCGCAGGCAAAACCAATCACAGATGGAGTCATTGCTAATGGGCTCCTGCTGTACTTGCCACCGGCTTCTTTGCACTCAAGCAACAAATACCCCTGAGACAATGAGAGGGGAAAACAGGGATAAGCTGTAGAACAAGGGGAGGGGAAGAAAAAAGGGAAGAAACTTCATAGAACAGGAGGAAGGAGGAAGAAAGAGGAGGATACAAAAGGAGAAGAAGAAGAAGAAGAGGTACGTATCGTCACAAATGTTAAATGAGGAGCCGGCTCCTGCAGCAGCAAAGGGTTAATAAAGACAGAGGAGAAGGGGGAGAGAGAGAGGGAGAGAGAGAGAGAGAGAGAGAGGGGGGAGAAAAAGGAGGAGGAGGAGGAGGAGGAGGGGAGGTGGGAGAGAGGGACAGGCAGGAGAAGGGGAGAGACAGAAAAAGAGAGAGAACCAAATGCTTATCTCCTCACCTCGGATGTATGCAGCTGTTATTGATGTATCTTCTTTTTCTGTCTAGTGATCCATTGCTTGCTCTCCCAATACACACATCACACAGAAGCAGCCACAGCCACTTCGCCAGAAGGGAGAGAGAGAGGGAGGAGGAGGGGGAGGGGTGGGGAGGGAGGGATGAGGGAGGGAGGGAGGGAGGGAGGAAAGGGAAAAAAAAAAAAAAAAATGCAGGCGGCTCACATTTCAAACTTGCAGAAGGGGGGTGGTGCCTAATGTGCTAGACAGCCTGTGTGTTGGCCCCAGTCCAGAGCAACGAGTAAAAGAAGCCTCAATCAATTCATTAAATTTGAGCAAGAAGCGCCGCAAATTCCCCGGGAAGAGCTGCAACAGCGACGAGGTGGAGGTACAAGTTTTAAAGTGGTGATTTCTTACCCCCTCACACAGGCACACACCCCTTTTTTTATCTCCCACCTCCACCAAAAAAAAAAAAAAAACCCTTGTCTTTGCATACAGTCGACTTAATCCATCAGACTAGTCATTGTAATTAAGGGGCATGGAAGGAGGAGGAGGAGGAGGAGGAGGAGGGAGGAAGAAGAGAGAGAGAGGAGGAGGAGGAGGAGGCTGGGCATTGTGGCTTCCTGATGCGCAGAGGGTTGGGATCAAAGAGGGAGGGGCCAATTAGACCACATTTGTCTTTCAGCACACATAAGCTTTTGGATAAATAATCACACCTATAAAACATGCAGGTACAAACGTCACCCGAGGCGTTTATTAGTCTGGATCTGCAGTACAGCGACACACACACACACACACACACAAGTCAATTTAGGTTCAATTAGTGCAAATAAAGTATAATAATAAGCGTTTGAGTAGACGTACAAAGTACAACGGCGCGGTAATTCATTTGAACGCAGACACATTTGGTTTAAATGAGGCTTAAACAAAAGGAAATCTGTCATCCATCCTGAGATCATTGTTCTTAATTGATGTTTTGAGTCGCTCGGAAATGTAACGCCGATTACATCTCATAAAAATACTACAGGAGCAAAGTGTTAATGCGCTGTAATGTAATGGTAATGTTTTTATTGTGTATTAATGGCTCTTGTCGATATGTTCAACGTGTTCTGCATGTTTTTTAGCTTCATTGTTAGTGTCTTAACCCTTAACACCAGGGGTCTCAAACATGCGGCCCAGGGGCCAAAACTGGCCCGCCAAAGGGTTCAATCCGGCCCCTGGGATGAATTAGTGAAATGCAAAAATTACACTGAAGATATTAACAATCAAGGATGTTAAAATAACACTGGTCAACAACAAATTTATTGTTTAAGTTTTTTGATCTGATTTAGGATCATTTTGGTGTGCTGAATCCAAAAATCACATTAATTTTGCTCAATCAGGTCAACTTTCTGAACTATGCTACATATTGGCTTTTTAACATTTTTGCTTACATTTATGGGCATTTTCACATCATATGATACAAAATTCTTTCCTATTTCTTGCAATAAACGAGTTCTGAAGATTTTACTTTTGCCAATTTATGATTAATGTTTTTTTTAATATTACAGGTGAATGAAATGGCTTCGACTAGAAGATCTTGCAAAAATAAACCTGACGTATTCTGCTACATCTGCGGTGAATACACCATTGTACCTAACAGGAATCAAGTCACAAGTTTCATAAAGTGTGCTTACCAATCTTATTTTGGTATTAATTATTATATTTTGTGAGAAGATCACATTTTTCAAAATCAAATTAGCAAAAAAACCTGACCTGATTGAGAAAAACAGATGTCATTTTTGGATTTAGCGGTGCAAAATGGTCCTAATTCAGTTGAAAAAACCTAGACAACTTGCAAAAAACATTTTTTTTGTAACCCAGTGTAATTTTAAGTCAATTTCATCTGAAGTGGGTCAGACCAGTAAAATACTATCATAATAAACTATAAATAATGAAAACTACAATTTTTTCTCTTTGTTTTAGCATAAAAAAAAGTAAAATTTCACAAATTTACAGACTAGCCTTTAACAAAAAATGTGAAAAACGTGAACAAATATGAACAATCTGAAATGTCTTAAGAGAAGTAAGTGTAATTGTACCAATATTCTGTCTGTTATTAAATGTTTTGTGTATTAGTAGTTCCACTGTGATCTGTAAATTGTAATGAACATGTAAAAATGAGAAGCTGAGGCCAAATAATGGCATAAATTGTTAAAAATTGAACTTTTTTTCTTAATAGATTTCATTTCGATCATGGTTGTTCATGTTTTTCCACATTTTTTAAAGGATAGTTTGTAGGTGTAAAAATTTTGATAGTATACAGTAATTTTACTTTTTTCATGCTAATACATAGAAATTAGACATACAAATTTTGGAACTGATATTATTTATGTATTATTGTGTTATTATTTTAATCATCACCGGCCCACTGCAGGTCATATTGGGCTGAATGTGGCTCCTGAACTAACACGAGTTTGACACCCCTGCTTTAAACCCTTAGCCTAAAAATGGTCCTGGAGTTGTTTTTTTTTTTGACTATAAGAACAACCAGTACAACCTTAGAGGACCTGTATGTTCAAGAAATTAAAGGCAACGACCAACACAAAAGGTAATATTGTAAATATGATAAGGAATTTAAAAATATGCTCATCAATCACTATATTTAAAAGGATGTTTAAAACTAAGGTATTCAATAAGTATAAAACATCAGGATAAAGTTAGCCAATTATCAGTAGAAATCTAACATTTTGCTTAGATTATATTATTTGTTTTATTTATATTACTGTTTAATGCAGTGAAGGAGGAATGTCACTGTTTTTCTTGATGCTATTATGGTTGAATAGTTGTTATTGTGTTTTATTGTTAATTGTGTTTTATGTTGTTTGGACTTTGTATGGCTGCTTCCTTGGCCAGGTCTCCCTTGCAAAAGAGATTAAATGGAGGTTAAATAAAGGTAAAATAAAATAAAATAAATAAAACTGTGACATCTTATTGTCTTGTTTTGTTTCTGCAACTTTCCTTCTTGTAAATAGGGTCGGCATAAATAAGCTGTTGCTTCAGCCTACGCCTTTTCGCCCATGTTTAATATAGAAATCCAGACTGTATGTATGTATATATCATGTTCTGATAAAGGGACGAATAAATTACTAACTATAAGGAAGTTAGAAAATATACTGTGAGTGAGTTGTCCATTTTTCCAGAGCACTTTTTATTCCAGATCTTTCAAAATCTAGCAATCATTTACAAATTACTGCATGTTATAATTCTGCTAAAACCGCTTCTCTCCAGCTTCTAGTACAGGCATGAGTGAAATTACTGTAATGATCCAATTAAACCTATAAAGCGTAACATCTCTGGTTTCAGAAACTGTTGGAATTTTCCCAATTGGACAAACAGTGACAGAGTTACAGCCATCCAAACTGGGGTGTGTCAGCGATGACACGACAGGTTTTAAAGAGTTACCCTGTTTATTTAAAGGGGTCATATTTTGCTAAACCCACTTTTATTAGTCTTTGGTACGTTTATTTGTGTATTTGGGGACTCTAATAGCTCAAAAATTTGAATTTGAACCCTCCAGGTGCTGCAAAGGTATTTTTATACTCATTTTTGGCATAAATCGAGTGGATTTCTACAACTCGTTTTAATTCCTGCTAAATTTCTTATGTTTTATAACTAGTTACGTCACGGCATTTGCACATATAAGGTCAAGACTTATGACGATGTATTCTATTTTTGTATCTGTATCACCTCTCATGTATTGTGTTATGTGTTAAGTGTTTGACAATATTTGTAAAAAAAAAAAACAAACTTCCGTCAAACATTTCTCCAACTACACCATAATTGTTTATCAGCAGCAGCGGTTGTAGTAAAAATTGAAAATATGTCCAAACTTCAAGCCAATTACCTTAAATGTTCAGTTGTTGGTTGTAATAATGAATGCAAGTGGCTGAACAGGACAGAAAGAACGGTCAACAACCTGGAAGGGGGCGGGGTCATGTGCATTTAAAGGGCCAGCGCTCAAAATGACCTTTCTAGTGTCATTACTCAGAAATAGGGTTGAAGATGAACCTGTGGAGTTGAATTAACTCTTGTGTGGCGTTCATGTTTTTGTTGTTCATGGGTGTGGTGGACCCACTGAATTTGTGAGTTTTTAATTCAACATAATCAAACAATTTTATCTTAACCCTTTCATGCATAGTGGTCCCTACAGTGAACAGCTATTCTACAGCTGTTCTCTTGTATATTCATGGATTTTGTTGTTTTATTTTCATATCAGCTAACACATCAGACACTTATGTATCATCCCATACGCTACAATTGATAACATTCCTCTAACTTTGTTGTTCTTGATAAACTTGATCTAACATATTTGAGTGTAAATCAATTCCTTGTTATTGTTATTAGACTGTAATTACCGACAAAAAGTTTTTTTTTACATGTTATCTCAATGAAGTGAGTAATGTATAGTATTAGAGTATGTTAAAATGTGAGAAAACATCAGATTGGCAGCATTAAAATGTTTCTATTTCATAGTTTTCAATGTAAATACATGTTTTTTGCTTCAAGAATTAAACGCATGCTGTCCAGCTGAGTGGACATTTTTGCAACTCCATGAAAAATGGCTTAGTAAAAAAAAATTGTCGCTTTGTTTTTTTTTAATGCCTAAAGAGAAATAAAATCACTCAAAAAAAAAAAAAAAAAAAAATCTCGATTAAGGTTCTTGTAATTCATGCATGAAAAGGTTAAAATACTCCACAGATGTTTACTTCATCCCAATTACGAGTAATATAAAAACCGTATATGTTGAATATTTGCCTTTTGCCTTTGCTAGATCACGTTTATGAATTACAGTGCTACTTGTTTTTAGCTTTTTTTTTAATAAAATGTAAATATAATCAAGATGTAAGAGGAAAAATTTGTTAAAAAATTATTACTTATCATTCTTCTATCCTATCATTCAAGGGTTAATGAAGAATTCAGACCCAAACATAACATTTACAGTTTATGTAGACCACAAGGAGATGTTTTAAAATGCATAATTCCATTTAAAAAAATCTAAATATCACTCTTTTAATGCTATTTTGCTCTTCGTTTTCATCTTACAATCCTTCGTACATTTCTTTCGGCACACTCTGCTCGTACCTGGAATGAAATATGCTATGTAAATAAACTTTTGCTTGCTTGCTGCATCGTATGTTTGTTCATTATTAGTCTGTTTGTCGTCCCGTGCTGGTTATTAACGTGCTATTATGCAACGCTGCTTTGGACGAATCATATCTAAGCGCAACAATACCTACTATGTACTGTCCCTGTCAAATAACAAATAGAGAAATAAAAAAAAAAAAAGAAGTTTGTACTGATGCTAGAAAATGACTTCCAGATGCTATAGATGCAAGAGCTGATAAATGAGGGGAATGAAAGGCAGGCGGTGGCGGTCTTATCTCTGCTCTCTCCTGTCTGTATTTGCTCTGGTGGTATTTACTATCAGCTAAGTGCATGGTGGGTGACTTACTGCCCTGCACCCTTACAAGTTAACACATCAATCACGGCATGCTGGAACACTTCACTGGACACGTAAAACGCTCTGAAGTGGACATGTGTGGATTTAGAGTCGCTTTGTGTGGCGTCTAATAACTCCAAACCTGATAAATATGCAAGTTTAACCTGTTTGAGTCTATCGTTACAAGGATTCAATGATCAGAATTACTTTGACTGAGTTTAACCCTTTAACTACTGAGATGTTTACCTCCGCCAAGGAGGTTATGTTTTTGCCAGGGTTTGTTTGTCT
This sequence comes from Sphaeramia orbicularis, assembly GCF_902148855.1. NCBI lineage: Eukaryota > Metazoa > Chordata > Actinopteri > Kurtiformes > Apogonidae > Sphaeramia > Sphaeramia orbicularis. The sequence goes on along the minus strand of NC_043975.1, from coordinate 13,289,137 downwards.
GTCTGTTTGTTTGTCTGTCCGTTAGTGTGCAACATGAACAAAAAAAGTTATGAAAAAAAAAAGTTATAAAAAAAGTTATAACAAAAAGTTATGGACAGATTTTGATGAAATTTTCAGGGTTTGTTGGAAATGGGATAAGGAAGAAATGATTAACTTTTGGGGGTGATCCGGAAGAAATCCTGGATTCTGGATCACTTTGAAATTTTCGTTAACATTGTGGTAAATGGGGCCAAAATTTTCGTTTCCCAATATCTCGCTTAATTATTGACCAAAACTCATGAAATTTAACTCATTGACAATGGGGTCCTCTATCACATTTCAAAGGCTGATCCGGATCTGATCCAGAAGGCGGATTTTATTTTTAAAAATAAATGTAGGATTTGTATCACCGATTATGTGGGGAGTTTTTGCGCTTGGCGGAGGTCTGCGCTCTCCGAGTGCTTTTCTAGTTTTTCAATGAAACAGGCTGTAGAAGTGCTCTGAAAGCTGCTGTGGGTATGCGTTTGTATTCCTTTTCTTCACTGCTTTTGCTTTACTGTGTGTTTTAGGGTCAAAACAGGGAAAAGACAAACAGAGGAATTGAAGTTTGACAGGTTTTTTACTAAATAAATCACTCAGAATGTACATCAGTAGGAGATTTAGGAACATGTTGAACATGAACTGTGAACTGGAACACACTGAACAACAACAAGTATTTGAGTTTTGGCCCAGTAGTTTTTGTTTTGGGGCTTTTTTTTTCTAAATCACTCCAGCTGCTTTTTGACACCTGGTTGAACTCTAAAAAGCACTTACACGGTCAAAACTTGGTAAAAATACAGAAAAAAAGGGAAATCATGACAACATTGAAAACAACAGTAACTTCAAAACCTTCTGCCTTCGGTTCATGATAAGGCTTCTTAACCATTGTTGAACCAAGCCCCACTAACGACGTCATCAGCCTACAGCGCCCCCCCTATGCCGGAAAAAAATTTGTGTGTGTGTGTGGGGGGGGGCTACTTCTACAAATAACGTGAAAGACGTGTATGTGGAGGACCCATGGGTTATACAGCTCTGTAGATGAAGTTATGAGAAAGTGAAAGTGAGCTCCCCTCTCCTTATCACTGACTACCTGCTGCCCCCCCAAAACAATCTGCGATGGACCTCAATTTGTCCTCAGTCTGAACCTCAATACATAATTATTACCTCCACTGGGAGGTATTGTGATCGCTTTGCTTTGTGTGTTTGCGTGCGCGTTTGTTTGTTTGTTAGCAAAATAACTCAAAAAGTTATGGATGGATTTTCAGGAAATTTTCAGGAAATGTTGATACTGGCAAAAGGAAGAAATGATTAAATTTTGGTGGGGATCGGGGGTGGGGTTGGGGGGGCATGGGGACCCACTGACCTGCCTTGGCGGAGGTCTGCGCTCTCTGAGTGCTTTTCTTGTTGTATAAGTAACGCCACATACAGCTGTAAGAAAGTGAAAGTGAACTCCCCTAACCTTATCATTGACTACCTGCCCCCCCCACCCCCGGTTGAAAACCACTGGTACACGCCAAAGTTTTTGCACATATGGATGGACAGATGGATGATGAACCGATGACAATATTTTGACGTGAGAGCCGAGGGTAAAAACGACAAGGAAAATGGTATTAAAAACTAGAAAAGCACTTGGAGAGCCCTAGCCCCCCCCCCCCAATCAACACTAAAATTTAATCATTTGTTCCTTGTGCCATAATCAACATTTCTTGGAAATTTCATCAAAATCCTTCCATGACTTTTTGAGTTATCTTGCTAACAACCAGACAAAGAAACAGACAAACGAACAAACAGACAAACCCAGATGAAACAAGAAAAGCATTCGGAGAGCGCAGACCTCTGCCAAGACAGATCTGCCCCCCCCCCCCCCCGATCACCACCAAAATTTAATCATTTCTTCCTTGTGCCAGTATCAACATTTCCTGAAAATTTCATGCAAATCCATCCATAACTTTTTGAGTTATCTTGCTAACAAACAAACAAACGCGCAAACACACAAAGCAAAGTGATCACAATACCTCCATGGCGGAGGTAAAAAAAGCTAAAACCGTCTATTTTTTATAGCATGTCGGTCTTATTCACTGCTCTTTGTTTTAACCCCCATTACACAGGTGGGGGGGGGGGGGCACACTGAGCATGCTCAGATGTCTATGGAAAGCACAATGTCTATCTATGAGCACGTTTTGAAATTTTTCTTATCGAGCACACAGTTGAATTTTTCGGACTATTCAAAATAAGTCATACATTCAGAACGCTCACCGCAGACACGTCAGGGGTTAAAGGGTTAACACGCAGCAACATTTCACAGTAGTCGTATTTAACGCTGTGATTGAAACTTCACCGACTCCAAACGGCCGCTGACAGTCCGACACCGCGTCTTGGCCACCAGCAATGTTTTCATACTCGCGTGTTATTTTCTATTTAGGAAAAACCGCAGCTAAACTACATGTTAAAGCACACGGAGAAGAGAAACCGACACAGACAGACAGAGGAGGGAAGAAAAAAAAAGAAGCATTTGAATGTGGAAGAGAAATTACAGGGCTGCAGGCCATGCAGTGTGTATCTGAACGGAGCTGTGTGCAGAATGTCTGACCTCAGGGTCTGAAGCACCACTTCACTCCAACACTGAAATATGATCATCACTTTAGACACATTTAAGCCAAGATTTACATGAGTCACACACTCCAGCAAGAATTAAAGCACTTCTATCAGACAAGACAAGCTGGGGAGCACATGGGCTTCTGTTCATTTTCTGTTGAAACACATTCAAATGACTTTTTAGATGATGTTTAAACTGTAGTTTCATTAGTTTTAACTGTTGAAGCTCATTTTTGTTGTAAATAAATGTAAGATTTGATTTTTTTTTACACTACACAAAGTCACTTTTTATGTTATTTCACAGTATTCATTTACATTTTTATACATCTTTCTTTTTTTTTTTACTAAATCAAAGCTTTTTTTTTTTTGCTTTTTCATCATTTTTATGTCTTCTCATTTTATTCTTTTCATTTTATCACAATGAAATGACTTTTTAGATAAGGTTAGCATTGTAGTATGAAGCTCATTTTTGCTGTAAGTAAATGTAAGGTTTGATTTTTTACACTTAATACAAAGCAGGTAATGCCACTTATTTCACTATTTTACTGTATTTGCTTACATTTTTATACATTGTTTTTTTTTTTTTTTTTTTTAACTAAATCAATGCTTTTTTTCTGTTTCATCATTTTTATGCTTTCTCATTTTTTTCTTCTTTTCATTTTATCACAATAAAACGACTTTTTACATTAGGTTACCACTGTAGAATCAAGACAATAAAGCAAGATTTGATATTTAATTACAGACAAATTCATTTGTTTTAACCATTGAAGCTCATTTTTGCTGTAAGTAAATGTAAGGTTTGATTTTTTACACTTAATACAAAGTCACTTACTACATTATTTTACTGTACTTGCTTACATTTTTATAAATATTTCTTTTTTTTTTTTTTTTACTAAATCAGTGCTTTTTTTTGCGTTTTCATCATTTTTATGTCTTCTCATTTTATTCTTCTTTTCATTTTATCACAATAAAATGACTTTTTAGATAAGGTTAGCAGTGTAGCATAAAGACAATAAAGCAAGATTTGACATTTAATTATAGACAAATTCATTAATTTTAACACTTGAAGCTAATTTTTGAATGCCAGGTTTGATTTCTACATGTAATACAAAGCAGGTTATGTCACTTATTCACTTATTGTATTTGTTAACATTTTTTATAAGTATTTCTTCTTTTTTTTTTTTTTTACTAAATTAATGCTTTTATCTGCTGTTTTATCATTTTTGTCCTTCATTCCATTCTTTGTTTCATTTTAATCACAATGAAATTACTTTCTAGATCGTGTTAGCACTGTAACATCAAGAAAATAAAGCAAGATTTGACATTTAATTAAGGATAAATTAATTAGTTTTAACCCTTGAAGGTAAGTTTTTCCATAAGTGAATGTAAGGTTTGATTTTTACACTTAATACAAAGCAGATTTTGTCACTTATTAACTTATTTTACTATAACTGTTCACATTTTTATAAGTATTTCTTCTTTTTTACTAAATCAGTGCTTCTTTTTTGCTGTTTTATCACTTTTATGTTTTCTAATTTTATTCTTCTTTTAATTTTAAACACACTGAAATGACTTTTTAGATGGCGTTAAAACTGTAGCTTCATTAATTTTAAACCTTGAAGCACTTTTTAGATCATGTTAGCAATGTAGCATCGAGAAAATAAAGCAAGATTTTACATAATTACAGACAAATTCATTATTTTAAACCCTTTTAGCTCATTTTTTTCCATAAGTTAATGTAAAGTTACTTAATACAAGGGTGAGTTTGTCACTAATTCACTTATTTTATTCTATTTGTTTACATTTTTAGAAATATTTCTTCTTTTTTTTACTTAATCAAAGCTTTTTTTTTTTACTGTTTTATTATTATTTTTTTGTCTTGCCATTTCATTCTTTGTTTCATTTTAATCACTTTTTCTATTTCCCAATGATTTGTTTTGATATTTTGTGCTATTTTTCACTGATTTAATCTAGTATTTACCCACTTTACTACAGTTTATACCTGTTTTGTCTTATTATCAGTACTTTAAACTGTGTTGAACTGTGTGAAAGTTTGGTTGATTAATTAAATTCCTATTTGAGTTAAACATTAGGATGAACTTTGACGTCTTATTGTCTTTGGAAAGCGTTCGTTTTACAAAATCCACATTATTTAAATAATACATACCCACTATAAATGTACAGCTACAGTCTAGTTTTAAACCTTGAAGCACTTTTTAGATCATGTTAGCAATGAAGCATCAAGAAAATAAAGCAAGATTTTACAGAATTACAGACAAATTCATTATTTTTAACCCTTTTTAGCTCATTTTTTTCCCATAAGTTAATGTAAAGTTACTTAATACAAGGGTGAGTTTGTCACTTATTCACTTATTTTATTATATTTGTTTACATTTTTATAAATATTTCTTCTTTTTTTTTACTTCATCAATGCTTTTTTTTTTTTTTTTAATTGTTTTATAATTTTTTTTGTCTTGCTATTTCATTCTTTGTTTCATTTTAATCACTTTTTCTATTTCTCAATGATTTGTTTTGATATTTTGTGCTATTTTTCACTGATTTAATCCAGTATTTATCCACTTTAGTACAGTTTATACCTGTTTTGTCTTATTATCAGTACTTTAAACTGTGTTGAACTGTGTGAAAGTTTGGTTGATTAATTAAATTCCTATTTGAGTTAAACATTAGGATGAACTTTGACGTCTTATTGTCTTGGGAAAGCGTTCCCTTTACTAAATCCACATTATTTAAATAATACATACCCACTTATAAATGTACAGCTGATGTTTTTACATCTGTAGGTTTTCTGTGCTGGTGAAAACCTTGTTTACGGCCCTTAGTTTGTTCCATTTCCACTGGGGTTTTATTGCGTCTCGTGTAATCCCAAGTGGGCAGGACCCGGCTTTGAAAAACTTAACAACAATACCTAAGCTACAGTTGTAAACTAATTAAGATTTCCCCCTTTAAACTGGCTCCTGCACTTCATGTTTGAGCAGCTTTTGGAAAAGAAACCAGCTTATCATGTCCCATCATAAAAAAAAACAAAACAAAACAAAAAACCCTGCCCCCCCCCTCCCCAACCTACTGTCAAAACAACTGAACCAGATAAAACAAAAGGACAAAAAACTCCCAGGACACTTATTTTTAACTCGGTAACAACAAGTACACAGCGCTTAAACACAAGCCACGACGTCTAATGATCAAACTGTGCATGTGTAAAAAAAAAAAAAAAAAAAAAAACAGAGCACAGACTCATCATCAGGCTGACAAGAGCGAGAGCTGAAGCCCGACTAATTATCCGCTGAATAGCAGGTTTACCGAGCGTTTGTTACATGAGAGAAAGAACAGCTCGAGGGGATGAACAACTTCTCCACCCCCCCCCCCCACACCCCCTCACCCCCCTTCTCCTCTTATAAGTTGGTGCCTCCTTTCACTCTTTGAGCTGAGGAATTCCAAGAGCTTGCTGAGGCGTTAGTGATTGGGAATGTGGCGCTCTGACCCGCACACAGGAAGAACTGTGATTAAGTGTTTTGTCTGGAACTAGACTCAACCACTGCAGCTGTACCAGAGGGTGGGACTCAGACGGAATGGGTCCAACGCAGGGGTGTCAAACTCATTTTAGTTCAGGGGCCACAATAAGCCCAATTTGAGCGGCAGTGGGCCGGACCAGGAAAATAATAACAGAATAACCTATAAATAATGACAACTCCATATTTTTTATCTGTGTTTTAGTACAAAACAACCCCATGAAATTATGAAAATACCTACTTTTTTAAACTATCCACAAAAAAAGATGTGAATAACCTGAAAAAAACTGAAATTTCTTAAGAAAAATAAGTGCAATTTGAACAATATTCAGCCACCATTTCTCATTTCTACATGTGCATTATGGATCAGATCTACAAAGACACTAAACACTGAGGAACAGACAGAAAATAGTTCAAATTGGGCTGACTTTTCTTTAGACATTTCAGGTTGTTCATATTTGTTCAGGTCATTCACATTTTATTGTTACAGGATAGTTTGGAAATGTCAATATTTTCATAATTTTATGTTATTTTTTGCACTCAAAGGCAAAAATTTGAAGTCGTTAATTCAAGATTTTTTGCTAAATTTAAGATTTTTTTTGCTTAATTCAAGATTTTTTTTTACTAATTGAAGATTTTTTTTTTTACTTAATTCAAGATTTTTTCCTTAATTCAAGCAATTTTTTTTTTGCTTGATTCGAGATGTTTTGCTAAATTTGAGATTTTTTTGGTTTGATTCAAGATTTTTTTTTACTTAAAGATTTCTTTTTTGCTTAATTGAAGATTTTTTTTTTTACTTAATTCAAGACTTTTTCCTTAATGGAAGCTAAATGTTTGTTTTTTTTACTAAATTTAAGATTTATTTTCTTTTTTTTGCTTAATTCAACATTTTTTCCTTAATTCAAGCAAATTTTTTTTTTGCTTAATTCAGTTCAAAAGTTTGGAATTTTTTCACTTTGTAAATTCATCCCAGGGGCCAGATTGGAACCTTTGGCATGCCGCATTTGGCCCCCGGGCCACATGTTTGACACCCCTGGATTAAGCGTTTTATCTGGAATTAGACTCAACCACTGCAGCTGTACCAGAGGGTGGGACTCAGACGGAATGGGTCCAACGCAGGGGTGTCAAACTCATTTTAGTTCAGGGGCCACAATAAGCCCAATTTGAGCGGCAGTGGGCCGGACCAGGAAAATAATAACAGAATAACCTATAAATAATGACAACTCCATATTTTTTATCTGTGTTTTAGTACAAAACAACCCCATTAAATTATGAAAATACCTACTTTTTTAAACTATCCACAAAAAAAAGATGTGAATAACCTGAAAAAAACTGAAATTTCTTAAGAAAAATAAGTGCAATTTGAACAATATTCAGCCACCATTTCTCATTTCTACATGTGCATTATGGATCAGATCTACAAAGACACTAAACACTGAGGAACAGACAGAAAATAGTTCAAATTGGGCTGAATTTTCTTTAGACATTTCAGGTTGTTCATATTTGTTCAGGTCATTCACATTTTATTGCTACAGGATAGTTTGGAAATGTCAATATTTTCATAATTTAATGTCATTTTTTGCACTCAAACAAAGGCAAAAATTTGAAGTTGTTAAGCCAAGATTTTTTTGGCTTAATTCAAGATTTTTTGCAAAGTTTGAGATTTTTTTTGGTTTGATTCAAGATTTATTTTTACTTAATTTAAGATTTCTTTTTTGCTTAATTGAAGATATTTTTTTTTAACTTAATTGAAGATTTTTTTCACTTAACTGAAGATTTTTTCCTTAATTCAAGCTAATTTTTTTTCTTTTTACTTAATTGAATTTTTTTTTTTTTTTTTGCTTAATTTAAGATTTTTTTTACTTAATTCAAGCTAATTATTTTTTTGCTTAATTCAAGATTTTTTTGCTAAATTTAAGATTTTTTTTGCTTAATTCAACATTTTTTCCTTAATTCAAGCAAAAAAATTTTTTTTTGCTTAATTCAGTTCAAAAGTGTGGAATTTTTGCACTTTGTAAATTCATCCCAGGAGCTGGACTGGAACCTTTGGCGGGCCGCATTTGGCCCCCGGGCCGCATGTTTGACACCCCTGGTCTAACGGGGGCCTGAAACAGGACGGGGGGGAGGCCCTGATGAGTCTATCCACCCCCCCGTCCACCCCCCACCCGTCCATCCTTGATCTCATCAGAGCTCCACGTGCACGTCTTCGCCCCGCAGTAAAGACAGTCGGCGTAATCACAGATTAATAGAGCAGGCTAATCTCATTCACAAAGAGGTCACTACGAGCAGATACAAGCCCCCCCCCCCCCCCCCACACACACACAGCTCTTCACACCCTTTGTGGGCAGCTCGCAAAAAAGGCAAAAGGGCTCAAACTCATTGATTCCCTTGTCTGTATTAACCCATAAAGACCCAAACAGCCACCGGCAAACAAAAGCATCTACTGATCTAAAATGTTTAATAACTTTGGATTCACTAATTCCATCAATACAAGTAAATAATTGGCGTAAAACAGGGGTCTCAAACTCATTTTAGTTCAGGGGCCACATTCAGCCTGATTTGATCTCCAGTGGGCCGCACCAGTAAAAATAATAACATAATAACCTATAAATAATGTCAACTCCAAATTTTTGTCTTTTGTTTTAGTGCAAAACCCCCCATTAAATTATGAAAATACTTACTTTTATGAACTATCCAAACAAAAAAGATGTGAATAACCTGTAAAAACTAAAATTTCTTGAGAAAAATAAGTGCAATTTTAACAATATTATGCCTCAACTGGTAATTTTCTAACAAATAAACCGTTAACTCAGACTTAAACAAGCTCCATTTTACCCACTATGCTGTTGCCTTCAGTGCAGGTGAAATATAACCTGATAAAATCAATAAATGTTTTGCACAAACTAAAGACACAGATTGGTTTTGTCATTAAGATCAAGATCGACTTCTTATGTTTTGCATGGCTAAGCTTTTTTTAAAATAAATAAAATGTACAAATGTGCTTTAAAGTGTTGAGAGGCCTTTTGTGGTGAATCCGTTTGTCAAAGCTACAACTTGTTTTAGTGCTGCGTCGACTGCGAACATTGATTTCCGACTGCTGAAATCAGCTCGACGCTCTCCTCGTCGCAATTTCCCCCCTCGATTTTCTCCCATGTTCGAGGGAGGAATTTCGATGACATAACAGAAATGGAATAGCTCTGACTGTGGCATGTGTCAGCGCCAAGACATCTCGCAGACGAGTTAGACCCGGTTAAAACGGGACGCCAAATCTGATTTACTTATTAGTGCTCATCCATTGACATCATGTCCTCCGTGGCGGACAGATTTCTTGATTTTTTTTCTCACTTTTAACACAGATTTTTACAACAGATTACAAGATGCATGACGTGACGGAGCCGGCCAGTGGTTATGAGAAAAAGATTTGGCTTCTGACTTTTTTCTTTTGAGGCAGATCCAGTGAAAACTCTCCCAGGATTTTAGCCTCACGGAGCCTTTTTCTGAGAGAAGATAAGGTATAAAAATAAGGTGGAGACACTTCACACGTCTGCGTTTGGAAAAATAAACTAAAGCCCAACATTCTTAAGTATAACTGTGGTTAGATTTTGTAGTGGAATTCACAGAAAAACACTATTTTACTCATTTTTGTTTTGTTTTATGCCTCACAACGGTAGATTTTAATGAAAAACTGAGAATCTGACAGGGCAAACACTATTTTATTCCATTTTGGTTGTGTTATATGCTTCAAAAGGGTAGATTTTAATTGTAAAACTTGGAATCCGACAGGGCAAACACTATTTTACTCCATTTTGTTGCATTTTAAGCCTCAAAAGGGTAGTTTTTAATGGACAAACAGAACCTGACAGGGCAAACACTATTTTACTCCATTTTGTTGTGTATTATGCCTCAAAAGGTTAGTTTTTAATGGACAAACTCAGAATGTGACAGGGCAAACACTATTTTACTCCAATTTTGTTGTATTTAAAGTCTCAAACGGGTAGTTTTTAATGGACAAACTGAGAATTAGACAGGGCAAACACTATTTTACTCCAATTTTGTTTTATATTATGCCTAAAAATGGTAGTTTTTAAATGGACAAACTGAGAATCTAACAGGGCAAACACCATTTTACTCCATGTTTGTTGTATTTTAGCCTCAAAAGGGTAGTTTTTAATGGACAAACTGAGAATCTGACAGGGCAAACACCATTTTACTCTGTGTTTGTTGTGTTTTATGCCTCAAAATGGTAAATTTTAATGGATAAACTGGGAATCTAACAGGGCAAACATTATTTTACTCCATTTTTGTTGTGTATTATGCCTTAAAATTATGCTTTTTAATGGACAAACTGAGAATCTGAAAGGGCAAACACTATTTAATCCAATTTTTTTGTGTTTTGTGCTTCAAAAGGGTAGTTTTTCACGAAAAAACTGAGAATCTGACAGGGCAAAGACAATTCTACTCCATTTTTGTCGTGTATTATGCCTCAAAAGGATAGTTTTTAGTAGACAAACTGAGAATCTGAAAGGGCAAACACTATTTAATCCAATTTTGCTTTGTATTATGCCTGAAAAGGGTAGATTTTAATGAAAAACTGAGAATCTGTCAGGGCAAACACTATTTTACTCCATTTTTGTTTTATTTTAGCCTCAAAAGGGTAGTTTTTAATGGACAAACTGAGAATCTGACAGGGCAAACACCATTTTATTCCATTTATTGTTGTGTATTATGCCTCAAAAGGGTAGTTTATAATGGACAAACTGAGAATCTGACAGGGCAAACACTGAAATTCAGCTTGTATCATATCCAGAAGAACCAGAATCTCAATATTTTTACTGCAGCACTATGCTTAAGTATACTTCTGAGGTACTTAGAGGTACTTAAATATGTCCTGCTTATGTTATTTTATACTTAACATGGACATAAACATCAGCCCTTCATATTGTAGTACCTCCCCTTCCTGCTGACGGAACATTATCATGATAAAAATAATGTTTGTGTCAGTTGTTGTCAATAATTATTACAGCAAATGTCAAACTTTAAACTTAATTTCTATTCAGGTTTGGTCGAAGTTGGACGTTTGGGTCTTTATGGGTTAAAATGGCATGTATTTTCTCAAGAAATGTCTGGTTTTATTCATATTTTTTAAAGGATAGCTTGCATATGTAAACGTTTTCATAATGTAATTGAACTATTTTCACTTATATTATTTAACTGGTCCGAAAAATGATTAATACGTGTTGATCCATTAATTCTATCAATCCATGTAAATAATTGGTGTAAAATGCAGTTTGTTGTCTTTTCGTCGTCGTCAGATATGACCCATTTGGACGTTCAGAGGCTCTGTCGTTACCATGGAAACACCGTCATCTTCTACAACATTGATTCACCAATAAAACCCGTGGAGTCGGATCAATGAAAGTGGATGGACACACTTGTTTTCACATTCAGTTATTGAAAGCTTTGCTAAAAATGCCACTTTTTCTACAATTTTCTATGTTTTAATATACTAACCTCTGAATTTACTGAGTTTTCATGAACACGTAAATTAAATATACGAAAGTACATGATTTACAGTGAAAAATGTAAAATACAGATGATAATATTATAATGAATTAGAATAGAGAGGAAAACTCATTTGGGAACTGACACAAAATTAGCACGAGGTCTTTGTAGGCTAATACCTGTTGATCCACTAATCCTATCAATACATGTAAATAATTGGTGTAAAATGCAGTTTTTCATCTTTTCATGGTCATAAGATATGACCCATTTGGACGTTGAGAGGCTCCGTAGTTACCGTGGAAACACCGTCATCTTCTACAACATTGATTCACCAGTAAAAACTGGTGTCTGAAAACCATTTAAACACCCTGACACACTTTAATCCAATCAATGACAAAAATCTGGAGGACATTCTACACCAGCTGAGCTCTTCCTACTGCTGTCTAGATGTTTTACCCACAGATTTTTTCAAAAAAGTTTCACGTCATGGCATCTGACCTGTTAGAGATTGTAAATGTGTCTCTAAACTCAGGAGTCTTCCCACAGACCCTGAAAACAGCTGTTATTAAGCCGCTCCCAAAAAAGAACACTCTAGAAAAGACCTCAATGAACAACTACAGGCCGATATCAAATCTTCCTTTTTTAGGTAAAATCATTGAAAAGGCTCCAGTGTCCCAACAGCTAAATTACTTCTTAACAGTCAACAGCTGCTTTAACGTCTTTCAGTCAGGTTTTAGACCACATCACAGCACTGAGACAGCTCTGCTCAAAGTATTTAATGACATTCGCTTAAACACAGATCATGGCAGATCTTCAGTTTTAGTGCTACTGGACCTTAGTGCTGCATTCGACACAGTCGACCAAGATATATTACTTGATCGACTGGAAAATTGGGTGGGACTATCTGGCACAGTTCTTGATTGGTTTGCATCCTACTTAAAGGGCAGGGATTATTTTGTATCAATAGGTAACTTTAAATCTGAGCAGACCAAAATTACATGTGGAGTCCCCCAAGGCTCCATCCTGGGGCCCCTTCTGTTCAACATCTACATGCTTCCACTGGCTCAGATCATAGAAAAAAACAAAATAGATTACCATAACTATGCAGATGACACACAGCTCTACATTTCAATGTCCCCAGGTGACCATAGCCCCATACAAGCACTGGGTAAATGCATGGAGCAAATATCTGAATGGATGGGCCATGGATGGGCCATGCATGGAGCAAATATCTGAATGGATGGGCCATAACTTTCTTCAGTTAAACAGAGAAAAAACTGAGGTAGTCATTTTTGGACCCAAGGAGGAGCGTCTTAAAATCAGCATGCAGCTCCAGTCACTTCAGTTAAAAACTTCAGACCAGGCCAGGAATTTGGGTGTTGTCATGGATTCAGACCTGAATTTTAAAAACCACATACAAACAACTACAAAGTCAGCTTACTATCACCTCAAGAACATTTCTAGGATTAAAGGACTGATGTCGCAGCAAGACCTTGAAAAACTTGTCCATGCCTTCATCTTTAGTCGAGTTGACTACTGTAACAGTATCTTCTCTGGTCTGCCTAAAAAGTCTATTCGACGACTGCAACTGATCCAGAATGCTGCTGCTCGAGTCCTCACTAAGACCAAGAGAGTGGACCACATCAGCCCAGTTCTGAGGTCTCTACACTGGCTCCCTGTCTCTCAGAGAATAGACTTCAAAATTCTCTTACTAGCATATAAAGCACAGAATGGTTTAGACCCAAAATCCATCAGAGACCTTCTAGTCCAGTATGAACCATCCAGACCACTCAGGTCATCTGGTGCAGGTCTGCTCTGTGTTCCCAAAGTCAGAACTAAACATGGAGAATCAGCGTTCAGTTTCTATGCTCCATATATCTGGAACAAACTACCAGAAAATATCAGGTCTGCTGAGAGTCTGAGTTCTTTTAAGTCCAGGTTAAAGACTCACCTGTTCACTGCTGCCTTTGACTAAAAGGCTTTTGACTTTTTAAATTTTATATTCTCTTTGAAACTCTGCACTGCAACTTTTACTTTAATATGTGTGTTTTTATTTTTATTTTATTTTATTTTATTTTGATTTTATGTGTTGTTTTCTTACTCGCTGTTTTTAATCACCTTTTATATGTTTCTTTTATAATGTTTTAAATGTGTTTCTTTTTGTTTCTTTTATTTCAATGTCCTGTGTGAAGCACCTTGAATTGCCTTGTTGCTGAAATGTGCTATACAAATAAACTTGCCTTGCCTTGCCTTGCCTAAAACCCATGGAGTTGGATCAGTAATAGTGGATGGAGACACTGGGTTTATGTTCAGTTAATGATATATTTGCTGAAAAAGTTCAGTTTTTTTCGGTTTCTGCTATAATAACTCGTAATTTTACTCCAAGTTTTTATGAACATCTACATGATCAGTGAATTAAACATGAGAAAATACCTGATTTACACTGAAAAAAATGCAAGATACAGAGGATAATATTTTAATAAATGGTGATAAATCAATTAAGAAATGTTAAAAATAGAGAAAAAATCTACTTGGGAACTGACACAAAAGTAGCTCTGGGTCTTTATGGGTTAAATGAGTTCAACACCCCTGACTACTTCCACTTTTTTGTATTTTTAGTGAAGTAAACGGTCTGAATCCCTCTTCCACCGTTAAACTAAACGTCCTCTCTCCCCTCCACTCATACAGATTTGTTTTCAGCTCAGTGTTCTTCCAGGTTTCCAGCTTTCCTTCAGCAGACAGTAACTCGTCTGTCTCCGGTCTTGGATGGCTGACCCGCTGCCGCCATCCCGGCCCCGTCATGTGACTCGCTCCCCTCTCTGTCGCCCGGCAACGGCCTTGCTGGATGTCAGGGGGAGCGGGTCCTGCCCCCGGGGCCCTGTGGGAGTGTCGTTTAAGAGCCGTGTCCTCGGCTGTACCAGTGTGGGCTTCTCTCTGTGGAAAGGCCTCTGAGGACTCTTCAGGTCACTCCTCTTGAAATATTCACGCACATACAGGAATAAAATCACTCTGGGAAGCTGATCTGGGTACTTACTGCGTTCCAAATAATTACTCTGCAGGAAAACCTCACTTAAATTACAATAAAGTAGAATCAGCGATGACTTAAAATGATCCCACTATAAAGGCTGACTTAACCAATTATACACTATCGTCACAAATTTGACTTATTATTCCCCTATCTTTATAATGAGCTTAATGCGCTTTGTGAATATACATAGTATCGCTGCTGGGTGGAAACCTCGTAAGTCCTTTTTTTTTTTTGTTTGTTTGTTTTTTTTGCAATAAAATGATTCTATTGGTCAGTCTTGTTATTGATCATTTGGGGGCGGCTGTGGCTCAGGTGGTGGAGCGGGTCATCCAATAACCGGAGGGTTGGTGGTTCGAATCCTGCTCTGTCCTAGTCAGTCCGTTGTGTCCTTGGGCACTCTATAAGCCTGGATAAGTAGAGTTTACTCAAAAAATTTGAGGCAAGTGACTGCACTTAAATGATTTGAGTAATGATCAACTAATCAGTTGGTTTAAGTAGGTTCAACTTTAATGCTAAAAGTATTGAACTTAAACTATTAAGTAGAGAACACTTTACTGTACTTTAAATCTGTTGTAAAATCAACCCCACTATCCAACCATTCAACTCAGCATTTTAGGTTACACTGACTAATTTTCTCAGTTGCAGCCAGATTAATTTATCATTGATTAAACAACTTTTTTTTAGATAATCAAACTCAAAATCCTATTCCTGACCAAAAGAGTTATGAAATTATTCAACTTAATGTATTGTAGCTCAATGTCATTTGCCAGTACAGGAAGTGCTTTTAATTTGACAAAACATTAAGATTTCCATTGTACAATAACAATCTTAGATGAACAGGAAAGCCATTGTTCTTCCTCTGGCTCTGACTCATGGTGCAGCTCTACAAAAACACAAAAACAAACACAAAAAGGCCAGTAAACACTGACATACACACATTAAATCCAGATTAACACTAACACCACAACCCCGCTGAACCCCTGCCCAGAAAAATAACACATTTTCAACAACATGCCCAATACCCACAATGCAATGCGGAGATAAAAAGGTGTGGTCATGACTAAAATTTAGTGATTTAACTTAAACTTTTTCGTACTTTCAACTATGTCTACAAATTAGTAGAATATACTTAACATTTTATAGTAACATCATCAAACTTAAATCATTTAAGTGCATTGTAATTAAAGCTTTTTAGTAAATACAAATTCCGGGCTTACAGTGAAGACACTTCAACCCTCCCTGCTTCCAGTGCCACCCACACTGGTGTATGAACGGTTGGTGGTGGTCGGAAGGGCCGTAGGCGCAAATTGGCAGCTGTGGCTACAAATGTATTTTACCACCACCAGAGTGTGAATGTGAGAGCGAATGAATAATGGGTCAATAATTTAAAGCGCTTTGGGTGTCTATAAAAGCACTATATAAACCCATTATTATGATTATCATTTAACCAATGAACCAATGAATGCTTGTTGAAAACTGCTTATTTAGAATATGCATAATTTTTTCCAGTT
This sequence comes from Sphaeramia orbicularis, assembly GCF_902148855.1. Taxonomy (NCBI): domain Eukaryota; kingdom Metazoa; phylum Chordata; class Actinopteri; order Kurtiformes; family Apogonidae; genus Sphaeramia; species Sphaeramia orbicularis. The sequence goes on along the minus strand of NC_043975.1, from coordinate 13,272,956 downwards.
TTCTGAAAAAAAAAAAACGTTTTGGACATAAGACTTTTCAGCCCGACAGCGACGATACGTTACCTGCTGTCTATGATCCCTGATCAATTTCAACATCCTGTTTCTGTAGTGGTGTTAACCCTTTGAGCATATTTACATGGAAGTTTTCTTTGTGCTTTTGTTTTTTGTTATATTACCCTATAAAAATAAATGAACTTAACCTTCATCCTACCAACATATTTCGTATCCTAATCCTACCAACCGGGGTCCATTTGGACCCCGCTGTGATATATGGTGATATCACATCTTAGTAACAGACACGAAATGTCATTTCATTTTGGAATGTTTTTATTACGTATGAAAATGGTTTATATCGTAAAACACCGTTACAATAACTAATTGTGTAAGAATGAGGGTGATACAAGTTATCAAATCACCCTGATTTTTAACAATCGGATGTCTCGGAACCTTCAGCCTCAGAGCTGTCCTCTGCCTCTAAAATAGACCCACGGGCTTGTGCAGCAGTGTACCTTGCTCTTCTATTTCTATTCACCATCACTTACTGAAACAAATAATAAAATTATATTTTAGATGCTCATTATGGACTAAGAAAAACCGCTATTCAACTGGGGTCCATTTGGACCCCGACCGCAAGTTGAATACAGTACCCATTATGTCAGATTGTTTTTGGAACTAATATAAGCAATCAAACATGGACATACAAACAGACAAACTCCTAGCACAAAGTGATCATTCAATGAATGATACAGCAGAGACATATAAAAATCATGTCCTGGACCCCAGCTGGTAGGATGAAGGTTAAACATTAGTAGAAAGTAAAATGCAGTAAGTTTTAGTAGCTTTTAAGCCAAATGTGTTTTTATCTATCAAAACTGAAACTAAATAAACTTTACTCACTTACTAAACCAAGTCGACTGCATCTGGAGCTGTGGTCTGGTTTATTCAGTTACGTTGCTTGTTGCAATATTGTGACTTTGAGGTTTAAAGTTCAATTTTACTGTTAAACAATCCAATATAGCTGCCACCATGCGACATCACAATATGCAAATTAGATGTATAAATTTACTCCCATCATAAACTTTGGGTCATACCCAATATTTTTCTCATTTACAGTAAGGCTTTATCTCTTACCACTTCCAAGCCACAGCTTTTTGAAATCTTGATATCAAAATTGAAAATTTTTAGGAAAAAAAACCCCAAACTTTGGCACCTAAAGAGTTAATTTCATGACATTCTACTGATTTTTTTGGGTCATTTTTGCTTTGTTTGGATTGTTGACTAGAGGAACTGATCAACTACAGTGTCAATAAAATAATTTACGTACCTGAGAATGGAGAAATGGGAGAAGCAAAAATATTTTTAAAATTCAAAAAAATGTGAACTTTGACCTACTTTTCCGAAAATGTAGTGAGATCTGTTCTGGATCACTGGCGATCTATAAACCCAGTTTTGTATGAATTCAACCAATAGTTTTGCTGCTAGAGTGTTAACAAACAAACAAACAAACAAACTGAACCAAAAACAATACCCCATGCCTCCCCTTTATTAAATTATGCCTAATGTCACTAATTTGCATCGTAGTGATTGTATGTGCTACATTCAAATGAACAATCTCCCCTTAATTTAGCATCTGCTTAACAGAAACAATACATACACACAAACACATCTATACATAGATATATATAACTGTAAATAAACGTAGGCATTAGGGGATAAATAACACTGACACTGCATGATTTGATTGTGTAACTACATAAAACCATAAATCGGGAAAAGCAGACAGAGCGAAAACTCAAACAACATGTGGCTCCGACATTCAAGTCAGTTTAAGAAAATGCACTGAAGAGTCCAAACACAGAGAAGCAGTTTGAGCACAACCCTGATCCCCTCCTAACCAGAGACAGGTGGAAACCACAAATCAAAAACTGTGAAAGAGCACAAAATATTCCTGTTATCTGCCGGTGCTGCTGACACACTATACATCTTCATTGCCATCGAACTTCAACGTGCTTTTGATAACAACCGTTAGCAGCCTGCGTCTGTCCCAATAATCCATCACTGTACGCCGACGATGTTGCACTATGGAAACATCATCATCGCTCTGACAGTAGTTTTTGTTACTCGTGAGGAATGGGTGTTTTGTTGTCTGCACTTCAAAAAGTCAAGGTGAGGAAACAAATCAGGATGTAATGTGGAAAAGTGGAAATTTATGTAGAAAGTGTGAGAAAGCGTTCCATTTTTCACCTCGTAAAACAGTGTGAGAGCATCTACTGCCTGAGACGTGACAATACCAACAAAATTAACCCTAAAGACATAGATTGCACTGATATTTATTGTAATATACATTAGATTTGAACATTTGACATTATAATTTTGTATTCCAGCCGACTGTTTTCAACAAAACACCGCATTTCAGTGTGTAAAAATACCTTTGTCTAATAATTGTGCTTTGACGTTATTACATTTTAGAAATATTTTGGAAAACATTCAGCTTTTTCCTCCAGTATAGCTTCATTTACTTTATAAATTAAAGTTGTTTGTTTTTTGGCTGTTTTTTTTTTTTTTTTTTTTTTTTTTTTTAACACAAAACCTATAAAAAGTTTTTGATGTGATGTTATTAATTAAACACCACTATTACAGATATCACATGGCTTGCTTAATACTTTTAATATATTCTAAATAATGTTTATACTTTTTTTTGGACAAAAACTAAAGGTGTCACACTAGATTTAAGACTAACTGTGGTTTCATTTATCTCAATTTTTAGCCTTTTTTTATGAACTAAACAATCAATAAATGAATGAAGACACTGATCAGTAAATTAATTTCTACTGAAAACATGTTTTTTTTAAAACATAAAACCTATAAAAACTTTTTGAGCTGATGTTATAAATTAAACCACCAATTTACAGATGCAGCCGAAATGATAAATCAGTAAGTTGATTGATGTAAAACTATTACATGGCTTGCTTCTGTTGCTTTTTAACATATTCTAAATAATATTTTGGACAAAAAATATACAATATAAAGGTGTCACATTAGTTTTCCAACTAGCTGTGGCTGCATTTTTCTCTTTATTTATTTATTTTTTTACAACTTTATGTATCATTTTTCCATATCAACAACATTGACATCATTAGTTAAGCATTTCTTACAAAAGTTGTCTCAATTTTTAGACTTTCTTTATTAACTACATAATCAATAAATGAATCAAAACACAGATCAGTAAATTAATTTCTCCTGAAAGCATTTTTTTTAAAACATAAAACCTATAAAAAGTTTGTGATGTGATGTTATTAATTAAACTACACCACTTTACAGATACAGCCAAAACAATAAATCAATAAGTTTATTTGTGGAAAACGATCACATGACTTGCCTAATTCTTTTCATATATTCTAAATAATGTTTTGGACAAAAAAAAAAAAAAAAAAGCAATATTAAAGTGTTACACTAGTTTTATAACTAGTTTGTGGCTGCATTTTTCTCAATTTTCAGACTTTTTTATCAACTAAAAAATTCAATAAATGAATGAAGACACTGATCAGTAAATTAATTTCTACTGAAAACTTTTTTTTTTTTTTTTTTTTACATAAAACCTATAAAAATTTTTGAACTGATATTATTGATTAAACTACACCAATTTACAGATCCAGCCAAAACAATAAATCAATTAGTTGACTGATGGAAAACTATCACACGGCTCGCTTAAGTTTTTTAAAATATATCCTAAATATTGTTTTGGGTAAAAAAAATATCCAATATTAAAGTGTCACACTAGTTGTCACATGACTTGCCTAATTCTTTTCATATATTCTAAATAATGTTTTGGACCAAAAAAAAAAAATGCAATATTAAAGTGTTACACTAGTTTTATAACTAGTTTGTGGCTGCATTTTTCTCAATTTTCAGACTTTTTTATGAACTAAATAATCCATAAATGAACCAAAACACTGATCAGTAAATTAATTTCTCCTAAAAGCATTTTTTTTTTTTTACACATAAAACCTATAAAAAGTTTGTGAATTGGTGTTATTAATTAAACTACACCACTTTACAGATACAGCCAAAACAATAAATCAATAAGTTGATTTGTGGAAAATGATCACATGACTTGCCTAATTCTTTTCATATATTCTAAATAATGTTTTGGACAAAAAAACAAACAAAAAATGCAATATTAAAGTGTTCCACTAGTTTTATAACTAGTTTGTGGCTGCGTTTTTCTGAATTTTTTTTTAGATATTTTTAAAAATCTAAATCAATAAATGAATGAAGACACTGATCAGTAAATTAATCTTGAATGAAAACAGTTCTATAACTACAAAATAAGTGTTTAATAAACTAAACTTGTCATATTTTGTTGATAACACTTAAATCAGGGTGTTTTGTTGTACATACAAATCAGGCCGTAATGTGGAAAAGTTAACGTTTATGTAGATACCGTGAGGAAACGCTCATTTCTTCACCTCATAGAACAGTGTCAGAGCATCCGCCTCCTCTTTTAATGTCTGATTAAACACACTGATGTTCTTAGAAGTGTCAGATAGGTGCTCTTCATTAGCCCCTTCTGTAGTCTGGCGGTGACGGGGTGGGCGTTGTGAAAAGCTGCCAAACCCCCAAAAAGCTGACAGAAACTTTGAGCGTGGACGGGCCAGCATGGCCAGATGGTCCATGACGGCGGTTGAGAAAACTCTGGTCTTACCTGCTGATTTTGGAGTGAACTTGTCCCTGTTGGCAGCGCACACAGCCAGGAGCCGGTAGCCCAGGTCCAAGTCGAAGCCCTGCTGCGCTGCTACGCGGCTCACCACCTGAACCCAAGCACAAAACAAAACCACAACCCGCCACGGTCAGTCAGGACGGTGTCAGACGCTCATTATGGAGCACACTTCATTCCCTCGGAGCAACCCAGCGGAAAAATAAAGCTCTGAAAACATGTACCGTGTAAAATCTGATCCAATATAAACACCAAGACGATAAAAAAGTGTTGAAATGTGGTCATGTCATTGGCCTCTGGAGTACAATACATTCTTTTAATGCTATTATTGTTGTTTTTTGGACTTTTATATTTCTGTCTCCCACTTGAAAAGCACAATAAACTGCCATTTTTCCTTTTTTTGAATTTTTGAAAAAAAATTTTTTTTTTAAACATATCCTACAATATTTTACTTTGGCTAAAAACTGCATACTAGAAATTCATTTTTTAATAATTTACTAGTAAAACTAACAAAAACTTCTAACTTCAGAGCGACTCAAGATGAAGCATTTTAGATATTTTTAAAGATTAATTCTCTAAATAAAATAAAGCTCTGAAAACATGTACCGTGTAAAGTCTGATCCAATATAAACACGAAGATGATAAAAAAGTGTTGAAATGTGGTCATGTCATTGGCCTCTGGAGTACAGTACATTATTTTAATACTATTACTGTTGTTTTTTGGACTGTTATATTTCTGCCTCCCACTTGAAAAGAACAATAAACTGCCATTTTTCTTTTTTTTTTTCTTCTTTTTTTTTTAATTTATCTTTTTTTTTTTTTTTTTTTTTTTTTTTAGCATATCCTACAATATTGTACTTTGGCTAAAAACTGCATACTAGAAATACATTTTTTATGAATTTATTGGTAAAACTAACTCAAGAAAACCGACTCATACAAAGCATTTTACACATTTTTAAAGATTTATTCTCTAAATAAAATAAAGCTCTGAAAACATGTACTGTGTAAAATCTGATCCAATATCAAGACAACGACGATAAAAAAAAGTGTTGAAATGTGGTCATTTCATTTGCCTCTGGAGTACAGTACATTATTTTAATACTATTACTGCTGTTTTTTTGGACTTTTTTATTTCTGTCTCCCAGTTGAAAAGCACAATAAACTGTCCTTTTTCCTTTTCTTTTTTTCTTTTTTTTTTTTAACATATCCTACAATATTTCACTTTGGCTAAAAACTGCATACTAGAATTTTTTTTTATTTTTTATTTTTAATTAATTTAGTGGTAAAACTAACTCAAGAAAACTGACTCATACAAAGCATTTTACACATTTTTATAGATTTATTCTCAAAATAAAATAATGCTCTGAAAACATGTACCAAGTAAAATCTGATCCAATATAAACACAAAGATGCTAAAAAAGTGTTGAAATGTGGTCATTTCATTTGCCTCTGGAGTACAGTACAGTATTTTAATACTATTACTGTTGTTTTTTGGACTTTTACATTTCTGTTGCCCACTTGAAAAGCACAATAAACTGCCATTTTTCCTTTTTATTTTTTTAACGTACAATTTACATGTATTTTGTCTTACATTTTCCCTACAATATTTTTTACTTTGGCTAAAAACTGCATTTTAGAGCTATTTGGTAACTTATTGGTAAAACTAAGAAAAAGCGCTAATTTTAGAGTCAAGATGAAGCATTTTAGATATTTTTCAGATTTATTCTCAGCAAACTTCTGGAAGGTTTCTACAGCTGTAAACAAACTAAACTCATTATTTTATCTAAATAAAAAAAAAATGTTAATCTGATCTAATATTAGCAAAAAGAAGCTAAAATTTGACCCATTGCTGTTGAAATTGGTCATTTCATTTGCCTCTGGAGTACAGTACATTCTTTTAATTCTATTATTCTTATTTTTAGAATTTTATCCTGTGTACTTTTGTTTATATTTCTGTCTCCCACTTGGTTTTTATTGTCTTCTGGATTTTCCTTTTGCCCATGAAAAGCACAATAAATTGTCACTAGTTGCTTTTCCATTGACCCTCAAATTTCACAAAGATAACTTGTGCATAAAAATTTGCCTAATGGAAAACATCAATTTTGCCAAAACTCTTGTGTTTTAATAAAAAGTTTTTGTGCTGGCAAGAGGTGTTTTTCTGGGCGTAGCGCAATTGATATATCACGCAAAACTGCAACGGAAAGACCTTTTTCTGCAACTGGAGTCACGGGAATAAAAAAAAAAGGATGTTGACGGACGTTACAACAAGCAAAAATGAAGAGTTTTAAAAGAAACATGGACACATCAGGAAACCAAATTATTTTTTAATCTAGTACGGGATAGAGGGGTTTTATATAATAATAATGAATATATCTGTAAATCAACACGATATTTACATTTGTTGCCATATTTATGGAATGACTTCTCATGTCATCTCGTGATAATAAATAAACAAATCATCACATTTGTGATTTAATGTAAAAACCAACATTACACACTTCTGTTTTTTCGACATTTAGTAAATATTGGTAAAGTTTCACGCAGATGTCCGATGGAAAAGTTACTATTTCTCCTTGTTTTGTTTTTTTGTTTTGTTTTTTGACACAGCCTATACAATATGTGTGCTTTGCATAAAAACTGCATACTAGAAACGCATTTTTTAATTAATTTATTGGTAAAACTAACAAAAAATGCTAACTTCACTCTCACTCAAGACAAAGGATTTTAGATATTTTTATAAAATTATTCTCTAAACATAAATTTCATAAATAATGTAATAACATATCCAAATATTCACCATAAATCACCAGTTTAGTCATTTTCCTTTGACATTTCCACCATATTTCACCGAGCGGAACTAGAGCGCAGAATGGCACCATCAAAGATCCACTTTGACCTAAACTTATCGGTTCCATATGAACGCGTAGACGGCGAGGGGAGAGGGAAACGTGGCCTCCAGTGACGCTATGCCCACTGAGAGGAAACATTAAGAGAAACATCCACACTGCCACAGGAGGGAGTGTAAATCACCTCCGTGCTTTGATTTACCGTCCTCATTATCTGCTCAAAGAGAAGCCGCTCAGGTCCTTCAGGACGTCTGGACCCACAACGCCTCCACGGCTTCGCGCTGGCTGCAATCCTGCTGTCACACTCCGAAGTTCAAGACGAGCCCCGGGGTAGTACAGCTGAACACTGCGCCGCACCGTATCATTATCTTCTGTAAGTATAGTCCTGACGTGACACCAAAACACTGCACGCATATCTGGCCTTTATTTATAGGAATCCCCCATTAAGAAGAAGATCTACGAGTGCAGCCTGTCTAATTAGGACCTAAACTTGTGAGGGATGTTTTGCTAAATGGTAATTCTAGTGGAAGAACTTACAACAAGTAGTTCTAATTTCAGGACTTTAATTGTAATGCAGACAGTAGAGCTGCGGTGGGGTTTTCTACCAAAATACAAACACCAGTTTTAAGGTTCATCACTTTGCTTTTTGACATAAATTTAATCAGTATGTTTAACCCTTTGGTGCATGAATTATGAGAACCTTAGACAAGATTTATTTCCTGAGTGTTTTTTATTCCTCTTTAGGCATGAAAAAAACAATGAGACTGCATTTTGTTTTTTAAATGAACCTATTTTTCATGGAGTTACAAAAACGTCCACTCATCTGGACACCATGTGTTTAATTTTTGGAGCAAAGAAACATGTATTTAAAACGCAGTATCAGAAAGTGATTTACTGTGTGAAAACTATGAAACAAAAACATTTTTGATGCAGCTAATCTGATGTTTTCTCACATTTTATCATACTCTAATAGTTCTTACTCACTTCATGGAGATAATATAAAACAAAAAAACTTTTTGTTTAAGAAAACTGTTAATTACACTCTCATAACATTAAGCAATTGATTTATACCCAAACATGTTAGTGCAGATCAGGTTTATTGAGAACATAAAGTTACAGTAATGGTATGAATGTCAGTGTATGGGATGGTGCATAAGCGTCCACTGTGTTGGCTGATATGGAACTAAAACAACAAAACCCATGAATATATAAGAGAACAGCTGTAGAATAGCTGTCCACTGCAGTGAACACTATGCATGAAAGGGTTAAAGCAGTGGTTGTCAAACGTTTTTCTAAAATATACTTTTACCCCCCAACTCTTGCTTTGGCAGTTTTGATTGAAAAAAAATTGGCGAAATTTGTTCCTCTGCCAAAAGTGTCCGTTTATATTTTCAAAACTTTGTAAACAAACAACCTATATTTAACTGTAATATATTCATTTATTTATTTATTTATTTTTAAATGACATTTTTACAGTAAATTTTGTGTGTAAAGTATAAACTGAAAAGTGCCCTGTTTCATTGACACTAAAAATAAATAAATTGCCCATTAATTAATAAATAAAACTTTCATCACCAAAAAAATAATTACTTAGCTACTTAAAAAAAAAAACTAATTTTGAATAATATAAAATAGAAACATTCTTAAAAGGTTACCAAAGCTTAAACAAGATGATTGACGATAAAACTATTTTATGAATGTATTTATGGTGTGTAGAAGCCAATAATGTAATAACGACCGATAATGTAATAAATTTGCCATTTTTAAAATGTAATAGGCCAATAACGTAATATCTGGCCAACAATGTAAAAAAAAGTCCTGAACCGATAATGTAATAACTTTTGGCCACTAACGTTATAACTTATTACATTATTGGCTCAGTTGTAACATTTGCGAAGAATTTTTTTTACCAGGACAATAATGTAATGACCAGCCAATAACTTATAACACTATTGACCAAAAGTTATTCCGTGATTGGTTCAGGATTTTTATTACGCTGTTGGCCAGATATTACGTTACTGGCTTCCTACATTTTAAAATTGGCAAATTTATTACGTTATTGGCAGTTATTACATTATCCGCTGCTATTACATTATTGGCTGTTATTACATTATTGGCTTCTATAGCCCTGTTTCATTGACACTAAAAATAAATGAATTGTTCATTAATTAATAAATAAAACTTTCATTAACAAAAAATAATTATTTAGCTACTTAAAAAACCTAATTTTGAATAATATATAATAGAAATGTTCTTAAAATGTGACCAAAGCTTAAACAAGATGATTGACGATAAAACTATTATATGAATGTATTTATGGTATTTTATATTTCAGCATTAATTCTCATTATTTATTTTGTATTCTTGTAGTACATGATGACTTATTTAATGTATTTTTACAAAAAAAAAATGTTCAAGTACCTCCTGGGCTTCTTCCAAGTACCCCTGTGGGTATGTGTACCCCACTTTGGGAACCCCTGACTTAAAGCATCTACAGAGATAAAGTGTTTAATAATGTCTCAACCACGAATCCTATCAATACAGGTAAATAATTCAGCTAAAATGCAGTTTTTCAGCTTTAATCATCATCAGATATGACCCATTTGGACGTTCAGAGGCTTTGTACTGAAGATAGAAACACCGACATCTTCTACAACATTGATTCACCAATAAAACCCATCGAGTTTGACAAATGACAGTGGTTGTAGACACTTGTTTTATATTCTGTTAATGACATATTTTGCCGAAACAGTCACTTTTTCTTCCGTTTTCCCTATTTTCATCTAAAAACCTTTGTATCTACTCTGAGCTTTTAAGAACATCTAAACAATCAGTGAATTAAATGTAGGAAAACACCTCATTTTCACTGAAAAATTATAATGAATGCAGATAAATCACTTAGGAAAGGTTAAATACGGAACAAAATCCATTTGGAACTCACCATAAAAATACTTATAGGTGTTTAAAGGTTAACCCTCATTTGACATTAATTGCGATAATTGTGTTTTTCTATCAAAACAATTATTTTTACATTTAGCAACCTTTCGTTCTGCATTAGCAATCCACTTCAGCTAAGAAAATATTGATTTTGTCACATTTAGCATTTAGAAAGTTTCAAAAGTTAGTGCAGCCATTAAAAAGCCATCCTCTTAAAATACTGGAAATATTGATTACAGGGCCTTAAATAATACAATAATGATATTCTGCATCAAAAATGTAATCAGCGTTGAAAAGTTTCCCCTTCCGGCACATGAATTTGACAAAATCCTCATCCAAAATATCTAGTGCACAATGAAACCAAACATTACAGAGTGAAAACAATGAAAAAACCTTGTGTTCTGATTAAATAACCTTTGTATTTACTTTGGACTTTTATCAACATTACACAATCGGTATTTTGAATATAGGAAAATACTTGATTTTCACTGAAAAATGCACAGAATGAAATAATAAATGTGATAAATCACTTACAAAATTGTTGATAAAATTGAACACCTTCCAATAATACAAAAAGTAAAACCTATAAGAAAAAGTCATGTGGGCTGATCTGCATTTAGAAAGTTTCCAAAGTTACAGCATGGCAATTAAAAAACTTTGAGCACTGTCCTGGTTTTGTGATTTATTGTGTGTTACTTTTAGGATCAGACACCCAGTTTGGTTCTGTTTTGTCTGAGTTTAACATGAATGAATGAATGAATGAATGTTTATTTATTTCAGTTAAATACAAGATACAAAACACACACATATAAAAAAGACAACAAAACAAAACACCTACATATTAAAAAAGAAACAAACAAGCATAAAATTAACACATTTTGTAACTGAAAAAGGAAGAAGCTGAAGCCGGAGGCTTATTTCTGCTTCTCCTATTTACACCCTTAGTCCATGTCCACACCTTAAGTTGCAACAGATAAATACTTAAACTTAAATTATACTACATTCAGTGTAATAAGTTATTTTGTAAACATATTACTCTCATAGCCCTTCATAATTTGACCAATTAAATTCTTTTTGAAACTCAACAGTGAGCTACACAATTTCACTTCATCCTTCAATTCGTTCCATAGCTTGACACCAATAACTGAAACACTGTGATATTTAACGTTTGTTCTTACTTTACACTTTTCAAACACAAACATCCCTCTTAAATTATAATGTCCTTTTCTTAACTTAAAGATTTTCTGAATACAAAAAGGAAGGTTTTTACTTTTAACGTGAAACATAAATTCCATTGTTTTTAAATATACAATGTCAAGAAATTTTAGCAAACCAGATTCTACAAAAAGTGGATTACTTGATTGGAGATAACCAGCTTTGTTTATGACTCTAATAGCTTTTTTTGGAGTTTAATTATTGGGTCTAAATTAGTCTTATACACATTGCCCCATATTTCCACACAATATGACATATATGGCATTACAAGTGAACAATACAACATATGCAAACATTTTTTGCTTAACAAGTCTCGAGTTTTATAAAGAATCGCAACAGCTTTGGACATTTTGCGTTTGATATATTCTATTTGTGGTTTCCAACAGAGTTTATGGTCAATAATCACTCCCAAAAATTTTGTTTCATACACCCTTTCAATTTCAATTTCATTAATTTTCAGTTTTATATCATCACTTCCCCTAGCACCACCAAAAACCATAAATTTTGTTTTATCTTCATTAAGTGATAACTTATTTACATCAAACCATTTTTTTAACTTGCTCAATTCCTTTTCCACAATTTCTAATATTTGTTTCATATTTACTCCCGAATAAAGCAAATTAGTATCATCTGCAAATATTGTAAATTTTAACTTACTAGATGCCATAAAGATATCATTTAGATAAAGTATAAATAACTTGGGTCCCAGAACTGAACCTTGTGGGACCCCACATGTTACGTTTCTAAGTTGTGAATTTGTATTTCCAATTGATACATACTGAGACCTATTTTGTAAATAACTTTTTAACCAGTTTTGCGTCACACCTCTTATACCATACATTTCACATTTCCGGAGTAATATTGAGTGATCAATTGTGTCAAATGCTTTCCTTAAATCAATAAAAACACCAACAGTATGTTGTTTCTGATCCACCGCTGTTGCTATATTTTCTGCAAATTCCATTACTGCTAAAGATGTTGATCGGTTTTTCCTAAATCCATACTGATGATCATTTAATATCCTATATTTGTCTATGTAGTCATCTAACCTCTTTACAAACAGTTTCTCAAGAATTTTAGAAAACTGTGGTAACAGTGACACCGGTCTATAATTTGACACCATGTGCTTATCACCATTTTTATAAATCGGAATCACTTTAGCTATTTTCATATTTTCTGGAAACATTATATTTAAAAAAAAAAAGTGACTAACCTGAAAAACCATGAACAACATGAAGTGTCTTCAGAGAACTAAGAGCAATTTTAACAACATTCTCCCTGTTAATAATACAATATACAAAATAGAAATAAAAATCCGAGGCATAAAACTGTAAAAAATTGCACTTATTTTTCTGAAGAAATTTCAGGTTCTTCATGTTATTCACAATTTTAACCCATGAAGACCCAAATATCCACCGGTGACCAAAACCACCTACTGATCTAAAATGTTTAACAACTTTAAAACCACTAATCCTGTCAATATGTTGAAATAATCAGTGTAAAATGCAGTTAATCATCTTTTCATGGTCATCAGATATGACCCATTTGGACGTTCAGAGGCTCCGTACTTACCATGGAAACACCGTCATCTTCTACAACATTGATTCACCAGTAAAACCCATGGAGTTGGATCAATGACAGTGGATGGACACACTTAGTTTATGTTCAGTTAATGATAAATTTGACTGAAAAAGTACCTTTTTTTCTTATATTTTCTCTGTTTTGCTATAATAACCCTTAAATGTCATCTCATCATGATCATTAAAGCACATAAGCGGTAAATTAACCCTGTAAAGCCTGAACCATTAAATTATTGACAGAAAATTCCAGTTGTTTGAAACTGGAACCTTTATTGGTCCTTCTGAACAACTCCCCTTTTTTGTTTCAAATATAAATTTCCATGTATGAGTTTCAATTTTGTATCATATTTGATACATCAGGTCTCAATGCTCAAATATTATTATTTTTGAACAAACAAAAACAAAATATAACACAAACATGTCTAATAAAGTGGTAATTTATATTCAAAATTATCAAAGTCCTGCCTCCGTCCACATTAATGACAGTCTTGTAGTGTCACTGGAAAGGCCTCTGGAGAATGAATTCCTCCCCCTGGTGGATTATCTCTGTATTGTATGTATCTAATTGTATACATCAGGTTTTTCAAGAAAAAAAAAATTATCACACTGATCATGTAGAGGGCTTCAAAACTCATGTATCAAATATGATACGTTTGCCGTTATAGGGTTAAATATAAGAAATTTCCTGATTTTCCCTGAAAAAATGCAAAATATAGAGGATAATATTATGGTAAATGGAGATAAATCACTTACGAAAGGTTAATTAGAGAGAAAAATTCATTTGGGAACTGACACAAAAGTAGCACTAGGTTTTTATGGGTTAAAGGATAGTTTGTAGATGTAAACATTTTCATCATGTAGTTAATTTTTTTTTTACTGTTATTATTTTACTTATTTATTATTACTTATTATTTTTTATAAGTTTATACTTCTTCCAACTCCTTTTCGACCATACAAAATTCAGACTTGCACATACTTGAAGACAGATTCTTTTCATTTAAATGTTATTTTGTTTTTGTCTTATTTTGCTTTGTTTTGTTTTATTGTGTTCCTTTGTATGTAAATAATAAATAAATACATACATACATAAATAACTGGTCCAGCCCATTTGAAATCATATTGGGCTGAATGTGGCCACTGAGCTAAAATGAGTTGGACACCCCTGGGTTAAAAGAAATATATTTAAAAAAGAAAAACCCCAAAAAACAAGTCTAAGAACTCAGTTAAATGGTGCTAGATGTGTTTCATAATAGTTTGATTTTTAGATTACAGTCTTTTTCCCTTACCACACTGGCAGATCTTTGTGTTAGGGTTTGCAAATTTACACAATATTTTTCCTGTTTGTTGAAGGGGATTTTCTGTCGCAGCCAACCGTCTAACTTCAACAAACGCCAAAGTTGAAGCAGCAGCGAGACACAAACAGGCAGGCGACAGGGGGAAGTGTTTACCATTACAATCTCAGTAATTTCACAATCACATCAGATCCTCGGAGCTCCCTCCGCTCTGAGCACGGTTCAGGCCGAGGTCTTCACAACCCATAAACTAAAAGCAAAAGCCTTGAGATTTTCTCGGCAGGAAACAAATTGAATTGGCGAAATGGAGGAAAAGGCACCTGCTGCTGCGTTTAAAGCACTAACACAAACAATCACTTGAATGGGAGGGGGGAGGGGGGATAGGGTGGTGGCGAAAGGGGGGGGGGGTGTCGGAGTGGTTTCACTGTGGCGTTCAAGTACTTGTATTCCTTCACCTGCTCTAACTGCGATCACATGACCAGGTTACAAACAAGAGCTGCACGTCCGTCTAAACCACAGGTGTCAAACATGTGGTCCGTGAGCCAAAACCGGTCCGACAAAGGTTCCGATCCGACCTCTGGAATGAATTTAGTAAATTCTCTGTACTGCACTTATTCCACTGTATTGTTTTGTGTTGCACGGATCATTGTTATTTATTTATTAAGTGGGGACTGTGGATGAAAATTAGTGCTGACGCTAACTCCAGCATATTTACATGTTTATACTGAAATGGAATGTATAAATGTGTTCATTAATGTGCACTGTCCCACCTAAATAAAGATACATACATATAAATAACAGCATAATAACCTAGAAATAACGACTTTGTCAATTGAGCACTTTAACCCTTTCATGCATGAATTATGAGAACCTTAATCAAGATTTTTTTTTCCTGAGTGTTTTTATTCCTCTTTAGGCATGAAAAAAAAAAAAGTGATTGAATTTTTTTTTTTAAATCAACCTGTTTTTCATGGAATTACAAAAATGTCCACTCAGCTACACCATGAATTTCATTCTTGAAGCAAAGAAACATGTATTTAAAACCCAATATCATAAAGTGATATGAAAACAGTGAAATTAAACCATGTTTAATGCAGCTAATCTGATGTTTTCTCACATTTTAACATATTCTAATACTAGTTATTACTCACTTCATGGAGATAATATGCAAAAAATAAATATTAACAATTGATTTCCACTCAAGAACAGCAAAGTTACAATAATGGTATGAATTGCAGTTTATAAGATGATGCATAAGTGTCCACTGTGTTGGTTGATATGGAAATGAAACAACAAAACCCATGAATATACAAGAGTAAAGCTGTAGAGTAACTGTCTACTGTAGTGACCACTATGCATGAAAAGGTTAAATCCCTTTTAAAGGCGCATTTAGGCTACGTTCAGACTGCAGGCAAATGTGGCCCAAATCTGATTTTTTTACCCATATGTGACCTGTATCTGATCTGTTAAAGACAGTTTGAACAGCACAAAACAGATTTTTTTCAAATCCGAACCAGGTCACTTTCATATGTGGTCCTAAATCCGATACCTATCCGATATTTTGCAAGGCGACTTCAGTCTGAACAGCCAGGTCGCATTTATCCGACCTTTACGTCAGGGGTCTCAAACATGCGGCCCAGGGGCCAAATGCGGCCCCCCAAAGGTTCCAATCCGGCCTGTGAAATGAATTTGCAAAGTGCAAAAATTCATGTCAAACTAATTTTCGTTCAGGTTCCACATACGGACCAATATGATCTACAGTAAAATAATAACATCATAACCTACAAAAAATAACTCCATATTTTCCTCTTGGTCTGATGTGAAAAAAAATTGTATTTCATTATGTCTGTAAATAATGATAAGTTGAAATTTTTCTCCTGTTTTTAGTGCAAAAAATAACATTAAATTATGAAAATATTTACATTTACAAACTGTCCTGTAACAATAAAATGTGAATAACCTGACAAAATATGAAAAACCTGAAATATTTAAAGAAAACTAAGTGCAATTTTAACAATATTCTGCCTGTTACTAAATGTTTGTGCCTTTGTAGATCTGATCTGTACTGCAGATGTATAAATAATAATTTTTGGGATAACATTGTTCAAATTGCAATGATTTTTCATAAGAAATTTAACTTTTTTCAGGTTATTTACATCTTTTTTTGTAAATGTACATATTTTCGTAACTTAATCTTATTTTTTTGCACTAAAACAAAGAGAAACATTTGCCGTTGTCATTATTCAAGGCTGTTATGCTATGCTATTATTTTCCTGGTCCGGCCCAGTTGACATCAAACCGGGTCGAATGTGGCTCCTGAACTAAACTGAGTTGGACATCTCTGGTCTAAACCGGTGCTGGAGGCGAACCGTAATGAACCAATTACAGCACAGGACGGCCCCGGGGGACAGGTGGGTGACACACCTGGAGTCCATGCACAGGTCACATGACCCACTCTCACACAATCATAGAACAACAAACATGCTCAGCACTGACACAGAAGTAAACACAGCAGCTTTTGATGAACACGGTTGTGCAAAATAGCCACTAGATTTCAATTAAAACCACTATATTTCTAATAATTACTCCAAATAAGCTGTGTTTACCCTTGTGTATTCCACTAGAGTGTGGACATTATCACATCTGATTATCTGATTCATAATTTGTTTGGTAAGAGATAATAATTAAATCATATATTTTGCTTAATTACAAGAAAATATCCCTAACGACCACAACATACACAGTTTAGACTTTCTGAACTAAATCAATCATATATTTGTTTAATCTTTTTTTTTTTTTTTTTTATAGAAAGAGATTTATGGACACATTAATATTAAAATAAGAATAAGAATAAGAATAGACTTCAATTAATAGACTTTAATAATAAATAATAGACTTCTTTTTTACTAAATCCATCATATTTTTATTTTTTATTTTTATAGAAAGAGATTTACAGACACATAAATCCTATAATAATAATAATAATAATAATAATAATAATAATAATACACATCCTGGCCTCTAATATTTCATTGTATTACCTTTCTTTTAATTACACACGGCATAATTTCCATTCGTTCACACTACCAACCCCAGGCCATATCACTGCCCCCACAGGCTTGTACTGTAGGCACTAGGCATGATGGGTAATCACTTCATCCACTTCTTTTCTCACCCTCATTTTAAGCATCTTTTATACCGACATCACCAACTTTTATGCTGCTTAAATTTAGTCTGTTTAAACCATCTCTCAGTTTTGTTTTATTATACTTTAGTCCAGTTTAACCATCTTTAAATCTGGTTTAACTGTCAAATATTTAGATTTTACAGTAAGTTTAGACCTGTTTTTACCTAATTTTAGTGTTTTAACCATATTTTACCTAGTTTTTCTGTCTTTTTAAACTGGTTTTACCAACTTCTCTTAATGTACTTTTATTATACTTTACTTAATCCAAATGTATCCATCTCTCCGGAACAGGGTCAATCTGGACTGATCAGACCACATGACCTTTTTCCATTGAAACACAGTCCAATCTTTATTCTCTCTGAAAACTGATGGTTGTTTAAGGAACAGTTAAAGAACTTGTTGTATCTGAAACATATTAATCACTGCAGTAATTATCAATGGAAGGATCTGAACTAGTTTACTAAACAATAGATGATGGAAAAACAGTACAACTGGACATATTTTAAGTCCTGTTTATGTAAATTTTTAAAAAATTAATGCATGAAAGTGTTAAAAATCTTCCATTTAAATGTGGTTTTTGTCTTTTTATATCTGTGTAGTGTAATGTAATTATAATATATCTGCCTGTAAACACTGCATTTTCTCAAATTCTGCACTTAACCCTCCAGTATCCCATCCATCAAGGCCCTTACTAAACACCAAGGGTGCCTTTTTAGCACACTTGTGGAATAATGTCAAAAATTTTTTCCTACAGTTTGTTTTTAATTCTTTTACACTTTTTTCTATTTCATCAACTTGAGCCATAAATAAAAACACCAAATACTCAATAATTGTCACATTTTTTAACCCTTTAAATGCCGTGTTTGTAATGTAAACAAACCATTTTTTTGGATGCAAAAAACACAAAAAAATTATTTTTTTCAATATACTACATAAAAAGTTGATCACATATTATTTGGTTTTTTCATCCTGGCATATGTCATTGATTAACTCCAACATTGTTTAATTTGCGTTATTATTTTTGGCGCTAGGTCAAATGTTCAAAAATACTAGCATCTGTCACCAAGTGTGCGTAAAATGCACACCTATAAATCAAACTATTAAATATTATATATTGATTTATTTTTTTGCTCTAATTTGATTTTATTTTTGTAAATCAAGGTCAGCCCTAATCATACATATCAAATGGAAGAAATAGTGCGTTTTAGGCACACTTGGGAGACAGATGCTAGTCTTGTAATTTTCTTTTGTTTACAATGTGAAAATTTTAGTTGGTGGCCACAATTTTAAAGATCATGCAAAAATGAACAACTTTTGAATTCTAACTTTATTTAAACTGTGAAAAATAATATGAATTTTTTTAACACACAGTGCCAAGTGTGCTTAAAAGACGCACCTGGATACCAGGGGGTTAAGTACACTTTCAACCTAATTGTATCATTTAAATTTCATAAATACTTCTACTTTACTATATTTTGAGGCCAACATTCCACTTTTTACTCCACTATTTTAATTGATTACTTCAGTTACAAGTTACAGACCTACTTGAAATAACACAAAATGAACCGACCAATAACTTCTGATGTAACATTATAGATTAAGATCAAACTATATTGATCCCAAGGGCAAATTCACAAACTGATAAATTATGTAAAACTGTTAAATCACCATCAGCAGCTTCAGCATTAAAGCAATGATCACATTAATACATCAATATCCATAATTAATGTCAATTATTCTGAAATCTGCCACTCTGCATAATGAATACTGTAACATTTGGTATGTATAAGTCATGTATAGAATATGCTTTCTAATATTATATACTGATTATTTAATTTATCAAAGCTCCAGGGCATTTAGGAAGGAGATTAAGTGCTTTTGGGCCATATTTCTCTAAAACGGAACAGATTGTTTTGCGCTTTGAGGACATCCCTGTTTCAATTTCATGAGCTGCAGCACAAAGTGTAACTGAAGTCACTGAAATGAGACTAAATCTGTATGGTTTCCAGAGATGTTTTTTTTTTTTTTTCTCTCGGTGGTGACCTCCGTGAAGATCAGGCACCAGCTCAACAGTAGCTCCCTGGTATCCATGAGGGACTTCAGCAAAGAGCTAATGCAGCACTTGCTTCATTGTCCTTGAGTGTTAGATCCGAAAGAGGTGTGTGTGTGTGTGTGTGTGTGTGTGTATGTGTGTGTGTGTGTGTGCGCGCGCGTGTGTGTGTGTGACTTACCGTTAGACATCCCATCAAGCTTTGCTCAAAGGGACGCTGGAAGGCTCGGGGGTCGCCACACCAGTCCAACAGTTCGGTTGCTGCCGTTTGGAAATTTGCTGGATTTTGTAAGTGCTGTGAAGAAAAAAAAAAAAAAGAAGGAATATTTAATAACATTTACGGGACAGAAAACAGATTATATTAATATTAAAATACTCATTCATCCATTTATAAGCCAGGATGAGAACCAAGCACCAGGAGGGTTAAATACAGTTAGTTTATAGGTTGTTTCATGTTTAAAAAAAAAAAAAAAAAAAACCTGGATAATACCTAGACTTTAGGCCATAGATGGACCAAACCAGGCAGATAAATGTGAGAAGTTTTATTGTTTTTATTTTCTGGATAATGACTCAGCTCTTAAGGTTCTTTCAGATTGAAAATAAAAAAGGAAGTAAGTGGTCAAGTGGTTGATAATTAACTGTACAATGAATAATAAATGATTTAATTGCCCTTTTCTACTAATTTTATGGCACTGAACCCTGTAAGAAGAAGAGAGGAAGGAAGGAAGGAAGAAAGGAAGGATAATAAAAGAAGGATGTAAGTTGGAAGGAAGGACAAATGGATGGATGGATGGATGGTAAGAAGGATGGTTAGATGGATGGATGGATGGATGGATGGACGAACAAATGGATGGATCGATGGTTAGAAGGATGATGATAAGAAGAAGAAAGGAAGGAAGGATGATAAAAGAAGGATGTAAGTAGGAACGAAGGAAGGAAGGAAGGAAGGATGTAAGAAGGATGGATGGGTGGATGGACGACGGATGGATGGAAGGAAGGATGGTAAGAAGGATGGATGGATGGATGGATGATGGACAGAAGGAAGGATGGATGGATGGATGGATGGATGGATCGTAGGAAGGAAGGAAAGGAAGGAAGGATGATGGATGGATGGATGGATGGATGGATAGATAGATGGATGGTTTGAAGGAAGAATGGATGGATGGATGGATGGATCGTAGGAAGGAAGGAAAGGAAGGAAGGATGATGGATGGATGGATGGACGGATGGATAGACTGATAGATGGATGGATGGATGGATGGACTGATAGATGGAAGGATGGATGGATGGATGGTTCGAAGGAAAGAAGGAAGGAAGGAAGGAAGGATGGATGGATGGATCGAAGGAAGGAAGGAAGGAAGGAAGGATGGATGGATCGAAGGAAAGAAGGAAGGAAGGATGGATGGATGGATGGATGGATGGATGGATGGATCTAAGGAAGGAAGGAAGGAAGGATGGATGGATCGAAGGAAAGAAGGAAGGAAGGATGGATGGATGGATGGACGGATGGATAGACTGATAGATGGATGGATGGATGGACTGATAGATGGAAGGATGGATGGATGGATGGATCGAAGGAAGGAAGGAAGGAAGGATGGATGGATCGAAGGAAAGAAGGAAGGAAGGATGGATGGATGGATGGATGGATGGATCGAAGGAAGGAAGGAAGGAAGGATGGATGGATCGAAGGAAAGAAGGAAGGAAGGATGGATGGATGGATGGATGGATGGATGGATGGATGGATGGACAGACAGATGAACTATCCAAACCATAATCCACTGTGGTATTTGTTTTGCAAATAAACTCACATTGTTAAAATCAATGGACACTCATTAAAACAGAGTTCATCAGCTCAAAACAACAGCATCCACAGCACAAACAGTGGAAAACAAAGTAGATTATTTTCAGCTCAAATAATAGCGATCAAGTCGATTCACACATGCACAAACAATACCAAGCAGACACTGATTTTTTTTTTTTTTTAAGGGGGTAAAAGTCAACCACAGATGGGCGCCACTGGTTTGGAGCGGTACCGGACAGGGATGAGGGCCCACGTCCCCATTAGACTCAGACCCAGCCACGTTTCCACTTCACTGTCCTCAGGTTTCTGTTGCACAGCTCGGCCGCTCGGCGCAATAAATCTCCTGGTATTGCTGCATGAATAGCCCAGGAAGCCCCTATTTCAGCAGTCGGCCCTGAGCAGCGCTGTGACTTTATCTGACAACAGGCTCCTTGACCTGCAGCCACCCCTGTATGGCATTCATTCCTTTACTGGAGCCAGCAGCCCCCTCACTAACCCTGGTGTCTGCTTCGGCTGCAACTAAAAAAAAAAAAAAGACTTCACTGCGTGGATCGTATGACGGCGCGTTAGGGCCACGTAGGAAAAATAAAAACACCAATCACTACAAGAATAACGTTGAAAAATTTCGAGAATAAAGCCATAATATTATGAGAATAAAGTCATAATTTAAAAAAACTCACGACTTAATGAAAATAATGTCGTAGTTTTATAAAATTCAAGTCGTAACATTTTGAAAATAGGAAAAATAAAAACACTCATCACTACGAAAATAAAGTCGTAATATTTCGAGAATAAAGTCATAATATTATGAGAATAAAGTCATAATTAAAAAAAAAAAAAAACTCACTACTTAACGAAAATAATGTCGTAGTTTTATGAAATTAAAGTCAGAACATTTTGAAAATAGGAAAAATAAAAACACTCATCACTACGAGAATAAAGTCATAATATTTCTGGAAAAAAGCCATAGTATTATGAAAATAAAGTTGTAGTTTAAAAAAGACGCACAATTTTTATGAAAATAATGTCGTACTTTCATGAGATTAAAGTCGCAACATTTTTAAAATAGGAAAAATAAAAAAAAACTTGTCACTACGATAATAAAGTCATAATATTTTGAGAATAAAGCCATAATATTATGAGAATAAAGACGTTTAAAAAAAACCTCATAACTTAACAATAATCATGTCATACTTTCATGAGATTAAAGTTTTAATATTTTTAAAACAGGAAAAATAAAAACACTTGTCACTAAAAGTGACATAAAGTCGTAATATTTTGAGAATAAAGTTGTAGTTCAAAAAAACCTTCATAATTTTGCGGAAATAATGTCATACTTTTATGAAATTAAAGTTGTAACATTTTGAAAATAGGAAAAATAAAAACGCTTGTCACTACAAGAATAAAGTCATAATATTTCGAGAATAAAGCCATATTATGAGAATAAAGTTGCAGTAAAAAAAACCCAAAAAACTCATAATTTAACAAAAATAATGTCGTACTTTCATGAGATTAAAGTTGTAGCATTTTAAAAATAGGAAAAATAAAAACACTTGTCACTACAAGAATAAAGTTGTAATATTTCGAGAATAAAGCCATAATATTATGCGAGTAAAGTTGCAGTTAAAAAAAAAAAAAAATCATAATTTAACAAAAATAATGTCATTCTATTATGAGATTAAAGTCATAACATTTCGAGACTCAAGCCATAATTATATGAGAATAAAGTGGTAGTTTAGCAAAAATAACATCGTACTTTATGAGATTAAAGTCATAACATTTTGAAAATAGGAAAAATAAAAACACTTGTTGGAATATTTCAAGAATAAAGCCATAATATTATGAGAATAAAGTCGTAGTTAAAAAGAAAAAAAAAACAAAAAAAACAACTCATAATTTTAATGAAAACAATGTTGTACTTTTATGAGATTAAAGTCGTCGTATTTTGAAACTAAATTCGCAATAGTGCGATAAAAAGTCATTATTTAGAAATTGTAAGCCTCAAGCCTTGTTGATGACAGAGTTTCCGGTTCCAGCGAACGCAACAAGCGAAGCAGCAACTTTCACCATAACCTCACAAAATGTTCCAAGTTCTCCATTATGCGAAGAGTGGGTACGACTTTATTCCCGTAAATGATGCTATTTTTAATTAAAAATTTAAATTACAACATTATCTCGTAATATTATGGCTTTATTCTCAAAATATGACGACATTATTCTCATTATACTACAACTTCATTCTAGTAAAATTACGACTCGTTATATTCCACTTTATTCTCATAAAATTACAGGTTTTATCTCCATATTTTTTTACTTTATTCCAGTAGTGACAAGTGGTTGTTATTTTCTTCTGCGGCCCTAATACGCCGTCGTAGGATTGGACTGACTTTTGATCGTTTGTTTCTTCAAAGCTTTCTCTCTTAAATATAAATGACTGGAGCTGAGGCGCTACCTCCACTCTGCAGTAATCTGTTGCCTTTGGAGAGATTATGCACACAAGCCTTTGTAGTGCACTTGTACAAACCATGAACAAATGGACTCCCACTCCACAGCATCAAAGGTAAATAGAGAGGTTTGTCAGCTTAAAGTGAAAGGCTGCCTTCTTAACACGTCTGTGTGCTTTGATTTCGCTGTCAGACGGAGAAGCACAAGAGGAAGTGACAGAGGTACAGTGGCTGGCTTTAGCGCTGCTTTTTTCGTCTTTGCTCTTTAGGGGGCAGCAGAGGTCAGGATTTGATCAGGCAGCTTTCATATCAATTTACAAAGCCGGTGTTTGACAAGGGCCGGATGAAACCAGTCTTGTTTGTTTGTTTTTTTTTTGTTTTTTGTTTTTTATCGCATTGTCCTATACTGTTCTTGCTCTCCTCTAATATGTCGGAGGAGGGTGGGAGGGTGGAGGTGGGTGGGTGGGTTTGCTAAGCAGTTAAATTTCACAAGTGGATGGGTCTCCTGCAAACACATACATCCACAGATGCTATATTTAGATGAGTCTGGAAGCTAGACAACACAAGCAATCAGTGCACCACGGATGTAAAAGGAGAAGAGGAGGGGGTAATACGTTAAAGGGAAAAAAAAAAAACAAAAAAACGTTCAACCACTTGGGCTTGGAGTGATTACTGTTCTTTGCACTCAGAACAATTGGTCCCACCAGTGTGGCTGTCACACGGCGAGCTTGGCAGTGCCACGCCACAGATGTTCCCCCTACTCCGGCCAAAACCCACCAATCAAACCCTAAACTAGTGGCCAAGAGACCCCCCCCCCCCCCCCCCCCCCCAGCAGACCACCCCCCTCTCTGTCTCCCTCCCCTTACATCGCTGTCCCATGGGTGAGAGCGATCCTCAGACATTTCCACCGCATCCCACTCCAGCTCGAAGGGAACAAAGACGACCGGACCGCCGCTTTCTAACCGTACAGTCACGTCTGGAAGCGACTTGATCTGCACATCTGCAGCCCGACTCGACGTGACAGCGCGCACGATCTGGCCAAGTGTGTCTTTTCTTTCAAAATCACAGCTCTTTGTTTCTGCTTCTGCTGGCGTTCCACATTCGGCAGTGAAAACATCAGTGTTGGGAGCGAGGGTATTATCGTTAACGAAAACTAACGAAATGACAAAAACTAGAATTGAAAAAAACATTATCGTTAACTGAAATAAATAAAAACTATAATTAAGTCCTGTCTGGGATTTATTTGGATACAACGGAGAAGGTATGAAAAAAATAAAACAAAACTAAAACAAGAAAACTAATAAAAACTAGCGAACCTGCTCTAAAAACTTCCTGGTGTCATTATGAAAACAAGCTCTTAACTCTGCCAGAAAAAAAAAAAAAACAGAAAAGGGAATACAGTTGGTCCACACAACACGACAAGCGTCGCCATAGCGACATGTGTAACAGTCACACATTATAGAGGACATGATATGTCAAGTAAAGCACATCCACTCAAACCAGTCATCAGGGTTTGTACCAAGGTTATTATCATTAACAAAAACTAACGAAATGACGAAAACTAGAATTGAAAAAGCATTATCGTTAACTGAAATAAATAAAAACTAGAATTAAGTCCTGTCTGGGATTTATTTGGATACAACGGAGAAGATATAAAAAAATAAAACAAAATTAAAACAAGAAAACGAAAACTAATAAAAACTAGCGAACCTGCTCTAAAAACTTCCTGGTGTCATTATGAAAACAAGCTCTTAACTCTGCCAGAAAAAAAAAAAAAAAAAAAAAAAAACAGAAAAGGGAATACAGTCACAATATGACGAGCATCGCCATAGCGACATGTGCAACAGTCACACATTATAAAGGATATGATATGTCAAGTAAAGCACATCCACTCAAACCAGTCATCAGGGTTCGTACCAAGGTTCTTATCATTAACGAAAACTAACGAAATGACGGAAACTAGAATTGAAAAAAACATTATCGTTAACTGAAATAAATAAAAACTAGAATTAAAAGAAAAAAACGATAACTGAAACTGTATTGTGTGCTTACAAAACTAAGTAAAACATAAAAATTATGGATAAAATTCCCTTCGTCTTTGTCAATGTTGGATTGAAAATTTGAAAATTTATTTTGCTCGAGCAATTTTAGCTAGCGGCACCATATGGTACCTGTGGTTTAAAGTCGTCTTCTCATCCCCACTCTACCTGGCAACACAGACACTAAAGTTGGGAGAAAGCAGCAGAGTCCTGTATGGGATTTATGTGAATACGATGGTGAAGAAGATAAAAGATATGAAAAAACTAAAACTAAACTAAAACTAAACTAAAACTAAGCATTTAGAAGAAAATGACAACTACTAAAAACTAGCAAACCTGCTCGAAAAACGAATCAAAACTAAATGAATTAGAGAAAAAACAGTCTAAACTAAATAAAACTAAACTATAATGAAAAATCCCAAACTATTATAACCTTGGTTGGGAGTACCGCGTTACAGTAACTGATTACTTTTTTGCTGTAACGCAGTAGTGTAAGGCATTACTAATCAATGTTCAGTAATATTTTACTCGGTACATGTTCAATAGCGTTTGCGTTATAACACACTTTTCGCCCATTATTTAATTTCTCAAATGAAAAAAACCCAATCCAAACCAAAAAAAAAACCCAGCAAGACCGTGAGACCTTAAGGAACCAAAAATACAACAGGAAAGTTCTATTTCCTGTTGGTGTTCAACTCAAAAGTAATACAGGAGTCAGGTAACGCATTACAATTGTGAGACAGTAATATTGTAAGGTAAGGAAGTACTTTTAAACTACAAAAGCACTCGGAGAGCGTAGACCTCAGCCAAGGCAGGTCAGTGCCCCCCCACCCCCACCCCCTCCGATCACCACCATTTGTTCCTTGTGCCAGTATCAACATTTCCTGAAATTTTCGTCCAAATCTGTCCGTAACTTTTTGAGTTATCTTGCACACGGACAGACAGACAAACCAACGCCGGCAAAAACATAACCTCCTTCACTGTAAGCCTGGAATTTGTATTTACTAAAATGCTTTAATTACAATGCACTTAAATGATTTAAGTTTTATGATGTTACTATAAAATGTTAAGTATATTCTACTAATTTGTAGACATAGTTGAAAGTACGAAAAAGTTTAAGTCGAATGGAATTAAATCACTAAGTTTTAGTCATGACCACACCTTTTTATCTTAGCATTGCATTGTGGGTATTGGGCATGTTGTTGAAAATGTGTTATTTTTCTGTGCAGGGGTTCAGCGGGGTTGTGGTGTTAGTGTTAATTTGGATTTAATGTGTGTATGGCAGTGTTTATTGGCCTTTTTGTGTTTGTTTTTGTATTTTTGTAGAGCTGCACCATGAGTCAGATCCAGAGGAAGAACAATAGCTTTCCTGTTCATCTAAGACTGTTATTGTGCAATGGAAATCTTAATGTCTTGTCAAATTAAAAGCACTTCCTGTACTGGCAAATGACATTGAGCTAACTTCCATTTCTGCTACAAAATATTAAATTGAATAATTTTGTAACTATTATGGTCAGAAATAGGATTTGGAGTTTGATTATCTTCAAAAAAGTTGTTTAATCAATGATAAATTAACCCTTTCATGGATAGTGGTCACTACAGTGGACAGCTGTTCAAAGCTGTTCTCTTATATATTTATGGATTTTGTTGTTTTAGTTCCATATCAGCCAACACAGTAGATACGCTTATGCATCATCCCATACACTGTTATTCACCCCATTACTGTAAATTTTGCTAATCTACATAAACCTGATCTGCAGAAACATGTTTAAGTGTAAAAAAAAAAAAAAAAAAGCTAATTGTTATTAGACTGTGAATAACTATTTTGTTTTTTAAACAAAAAGTTGTTTTTTTTTTTTTTGCAAATTATCTCCATGCAGGTATGTTAAAATTTGAAAAAACATCAGATTAGCAGCATTAAAAATGTTTTTTATTTCATAGTTTTCATGCAGTATATCAGTAAATACATGTTTCTTTGCTTCTTCAGCTGAGTGGACATTTTTGCAACTCCATGAAAAATAGGCTCATAAAAATTTTCCTTTTTTTTCCATGCCTAAAGAGGAATAAAATCACTCAGGAAAAATATCTTGATTAAGATTCTCATAATTAATGCATGAAAGGGTTAATCTGGCTGCAATTGAGAAAATTAGTCAATGTAACCTAAAATGCTGAGTTGAATGGTTGGATAGTGGGGTTGATTTTACAACAGATTTAAAGTACAAATAACTTGTCTTTTCGTGTTTTCTACTTCATAGTTTAAGTTCAATACTTTTAGCATTAAAGTTGAACCTACTTAAACCAGCTGATTAGTCGATCATTACTCAAATCATTTAAATGCCTCAAATTTTTTGAGTAAACTCTACTTATCTGGGCTTACAGTGTTGGTGGAGGTAATAACAGTAACAAGTAATCTGTAATGGATTACAGTTTGGAAGTAACTTGCACAACACTCGAAAACATATTAATGGTGACAATTAACCCTGCAAGGCAGACAGTAGCAGATAGAAACTGCTGCCTAGCCAGTGCAGTGGTAGTCTTGTCTTCCAATTTATCTTGAAATATTGACGCTTACAGTCTGAGGAAGTGCTCCTGCAGTGAGAGGAGAGACCATAGTTTCCGAAGAAAAAAAAACCTCTGTATGTATCATTGAGTGGAGAGTCTGGCAGCAAACTGCTAGACTTCCCCACCGTGAGAGGAAAAATACTGAGTCTGAAATAAATACCAGCAGTATCAAGCAGCCCATCTTCCCTGAAGTGTTCACAACAGTGCAATTCTAGGACGCCAGAGGAAAACAAACTGCCACTGAGAAACTATGTGTTGGGGGTGAAATCAGATAACTGTTTTTTTTTTTTTTTTTTTTTTTTTTTTTTTTCTGTATCACTTTTTAAACATTCCTGTCTGGAGGTTAAACAAGTGAACATATTTATTTGGTTGAGTCATTTTTTTTTTAAATGCCATGGAGATGTTGAGCAGTGGTGTGTTGTGGGAAATGGGTCTGTGCCCGAAACAGATACGACTGTAAACGTAATGTTCTCCAGATAGCACAGACTGTTGTTAACATTATGAAAGAATGTCGATAGCTACGAACATCACGCTCTCGAGGTTCAGCTGCGAGCACATAATACGCGCAATGACTCAGTGAAATGCTTGTTTTGTCGAAGAACTGATCAAAAAAGCAATGATATTCAGGTAAGTATAGCTGACTAATACCATTGATTAGTAGCTGAGGATGGATTTAACTGTTTACATGGACATTAAATAAAGCAATGTGATAATATGTGTGTTTATATGCAGGAAAATATTCAATCAGACATCTGCAATTTTGTTAAACCTGCAGAGAAGCATCTAATCTGACCAAAAATACCAGAAAAATAATGTTTTTGGTGGATTCCTTTTAACCCATAAAGACCCAACGCTACTTTTATGCCTCTTCCCATGAAATTTTCTCTATGTCTAACCTTTCTTAAGTGATTTATTACCATTTATTTATAAAAGTACCCTGTGTATTTTGTATTTTATCGGTATAAATCAGGTATTTTCCTCTATTTAATTCACTGATTGTGTAGATGTTCATAAAAGGTCAGATTAAAGTTTAGGGTTTTCATATCAAAAGCAGGAAAAAAAGCCCATTTGGACGTTCAGAGGTTCCGTAGTTACCGTGGAAACACTGTCATCTTCTACAGCATTGATTCACCAGTGAAACCCATCTAGTTGGATCAATGTCAGTGGATGGAGACACTTGGTTTATGTTGTTAGTGATATATTTTTAACAACAGCAGAGATGAATGCCTTTGGGTTTTTTACAATAATGACAATTTTATGACAAAATAAAGTTAAAAAAAAAAAAGTAAAATTACATGTTGAAAATGTTTGCAACTACAAACTATCCTTTTCAAAAATGTGAATAACATAAGCAAAAACAGAAAAAACGGAGGACAAATTTAGAGTTATCATTATCAATATGGTATTATGGTAATACTTTACTCATCCAACCCACTTGAGACAGAAGTAGGGTTTTATATGATCCCTAAACTAAAATGATTGATTTTTTTAATATCTTCAGTGTAATTTGTGCATTCCACAAATTCATCCCGCCAGTAGCTGTTTGGGTTTCTATGGGTTAATTTAACCCATAAAGACCCAAACATCCACCAATGACCAAAACCATCTATTGATATAAACTCTTTTTAATACCTTTTGATTCACTAATTCTATTAATACATGTAAGGAATTGGTGTAAAATACAGTTTGTCATCTTTTCATGGTCATCAGACATGACCTATTTGGACGTTCAGAGGCTCTGTAGTTGCCGTGGAAACACCGTCATCTTCTACAGCATTGATTCACCAGTAAAACCCATCTAGTTGGATCAATGACACTGGATGGAGACACTTGGTTTATGTTGTTAGTGATATATTTTGCTGAAAAAGTCACTTAGGTTTTCTCTGTTTCTGATATAAGAATCATCAACGATAATCTGAGCTTTTATGAACATCTACATCAGGGGTTTCCATACTGGGGGTCACAGGACTCTAATGGGGGGTTGTGAGATGAATTTCTAAATTCTTTTAATGTGACCCCCGACGTGAATGCGACATATCGATGTCAGTATTATGACACTTTACGATCATCAGGAGGAAGTATGGTCTGCGAATCTTTGGGAAAACAGGAAGTACTCTTATTTATAACTAGGCTTCTCACTGGTTTTAACAGACAACATCATATCACTCCTATCCTGGCATCCCTCCACTGGCTCCCTGTTTGTTTTAGAATTGATTTTAAGATTTTACTGATCACTTTTAAAGCTCGAATGGGCCCGGCCCCAAGTTATATAGAAGAAATGCTAGTTGACTACGAGCCAGTACGCAGCCTTAGATCCTCGGGGGGGCAGAGGGCTCCTGGCTGTTCCAAAGTCGAGGCTTAAATCTAAGGGTGACCGGGCATTTTCCATCAGGGCCCCTCGACTTTGGAACGGCCTGCCCGAGGAGATAAGGCTTGCGGAATCAGTGACATCTTTTAAATCACTTCTTAAAACACATTTTTATAGACTTGCTTTTATGTGATGTCTGTCCCTTTTTGACTTTTAATTTTAATTTTTAAACTTGATCCTGTTTGATAATCAACTTGTTCATACATCTCTCTAATTGTGTTGATTCTGTTTTAGTGTTTTTACTTGCTTCATGTATCGTGCTGTTGTGCCCTCTGTCAAAGCACTTTGTAAACTTTGTTTTTAAAGGTGCTATACATATAAAGTTACTATTATTATTATTATTATTATTATTTAGAAGACCAGAGTTTGGAATAATAGTACATGAACAACAACTTGACATTGGCAAACAGGTAAGGGATTTTTCGGCCTACAGGTTTGACTAATGGGGTCACATTAATAAAAATAAACATAACAAGGCCAATAAACCATGTAAAATGGATGGATGGATGGATGGATGGATATGGATGGATAGATAGATAGATAGATAGATAGATAGATAGATAGATAGATAGATAGATAGATAGATAGATAGATAGATAGATAGATAGATAGTTTATTAATCCCAAGGGAAATTCAAGTTAACCTAACCTAATTAAGTTAACATTAACCTACATAAACATTAACACCCCCCCCCCCCCCCCCCCTTGAACCCCTGCACATAAAACTGAACACAATGAGTCAAATGTCCAGTACCCACAATGCAATGCGCTAAATATGCCACAGTATCCTTGTGTGAGTCCTGTATGCACTTTGACGTATTCAGCTTTTATCTAATAGTAAATTGTTATATATATGTCATGGTTGTCAGGCTGTTCTGTTCTTTTGTGTTGTTATGGCTATGTTTGGACATGCTTTTTAGTGAGTCCTGTGTGCATGTTTTTTTTTATCTTTCAGTCACTTCGGGATAGTGGGGGTCACCAGTCTGGCACCGTTATTTTGGGGGTTGTGAGTTTAAAACTTTGGGGACCCCTAATCTACATGATCAATGAATTAAATATAGAAAAAAAAAAACAGATTTGTACTGTAAAAACACAAAATACAGAGGATAATACTTAAAAAATGATGATAAATCACTGAAGTAGGGATGTGACGATATGAAAATTTCATATCCCGGTTACTGTGACCAAAATTATCACGGTTATAATTATTATAGTTGTATTGTTGAAATTGGTTCCAAATATTAAATATTTTTTTAGTTTTTCATCCGATTTACATTTATACTCAACTAGACATAGCGACAATCTTCCTTTACCCTTCTGTCGAACATCTGGTCATCAATTTAATATTTTATTTAGAGGTCCTAAATTGTGGAACAATCTAGACATGTCTCTAAAGTCTATATTGTCATTTACATCTTTCAAAAACTCACTGAAAAAACATCTCCTGTCCTGACTTTTTCAGTGTTTTCTATATTGTTATTTGTTGTTTAATTATTGTTTTCTTATGTTTGTACATTCTATTTTTTTTATAGTAGATGATGGGAGTGGAACTCTGTACAAGCCCTTTGGGCTTCGTTCCCTCCCTGCACTGTTTTTATTGTGCTAAATAAATAAATACAAATACAAATACAAATATTAGGTATAGAAAATTAAAATTATAATAAATTAAAACTATGCTCAAATATTTGACATAAAAGCAGATCTTTACGTAGGCGTTTTCTCTGGAAAAGTGCGGTAATCAAACAGGGTTATCATGATAATTAGAATTTAAACGGTAATACTAACCGTTGGCAACTTTATCGCGGTTTATACTGGTAATCGTTACATCCCTACACTTAAGAAGAGTTAAATATAGATAAAAACCATTCTGGAACTAAGTAGGACTGGGTCTTTACGAGTTAATGTAATCTCACGACAAGACAGTCACTTAAGAATTACCACCGTCATGATTTCTGATTTACCTCCCAACCCCTCAATTCAATTCAATCAGGCCGACGGATTCCAATTTCCTTCACTTTATCATCGCGCTCGCTCGTAATTTATCATTTGAGCAACAAAATCAATTTGTTCCCCTGTCCGACGCTCTGACTGTGGGAGTATTCACGCAGACGTGTCACATCTCCCACAAAACAACAACACAATAGAAGAGGCTTCATTTATATTCCCGCTCCATGTCTGTATCCCCCTCTTCAAGATGCCAAATTTCAACATGTGCACACTTTCAATTAAAGCAAACAGCTGGATTGGTTTACAATATTTCCTTAATTATTTTAATGGCTTGGATATTGGACAATGGGGAGCAGGGGGAGAAGATAGTGAGTTAATTGTTCTGATCTCCCCTGATGATCATCTTTGTGTGCAGGGAGGAGAATAGACGGCCAGCTGAATGGGCTCACTGCTAGTCTAATTGGCAGGACATAAATGGTATTTATTATGCGGGCCTTCCAAACCCTGATTGTCTGCGGCACAAAGCTGCCTCTATTAGCAGGGTGCTGGCTCTTACTGGTTGGTTTGAAATGACCCGGCGCTTAACCATTTATTAGATGGACTGGAGGCCTCCTTGTATGCCATGGATCTCTCTAATTGGCATGTTTACCCATGTGCTGCTTCCCCGGACGCTAACATCCAGACATGTTTGTTTAAATTCTTGCCTTGCGGGGTTAATACATTTAACCCCCCGACATTTGAATTGTTTACGCTATTGTGTAGGACAGATGCAAATCCCCTTTCCCGTGGCGTGATCTTCATTTACGGAACAATGCGTCATCAAACGGGACAGTAAAAAGAATCGCTTCGGATGTTTTTCAGTCCGCCTTAATGCAATAATCACATATAACGTGTACGTTAAAGGGAGTTATTAGTCGGTGTAATCGTCCCCGCTCTCCACAGGTGATCTCTGTGTAGTTCAAGTGCAGAGTAAAGGGCAGGAAAACACTATTACTGTTTTCTACCAAACAGTGGGGGATGTCTTGAGGCACTAATGTGCATCATTGTGGGTTACCAGCGTGGGAAACAGTGTCTAACCTGCAGAAAATAAGCACGTTGATCAAATTTGCCCACTGTGCCACAAAAGGTTCTACTCTAAGACATGACGTGTGTGCAGAAATGTTGTGTTGTTAAAGCTCACGTGTTGCATCTGAAGCTTATTCTTGTTAAAACTGCAAATACTGGGTATAATGTGCAGCCACTGCTTTGGGCAACAATGAGTTCATTAAATTTAGCAGCAAATTTAACAAAATTAGTCCGTGACCGTTTCAAACTCACCAGTATACTTCACATACATATTGTTGCTGTAGGGCGGAAACCTCGTAAATCCATTTTTGGTCTTTTTTTTTTTTTTTTTTTTGGGCCATAAAACAATTCTATTGGTCAGTCTTCACATTGGCCTGACAGTTTTAGAAATGAAAAAGTGTTGAAAACAGCTTGTGACTACTCTGAACTCCATTCACTTATTTAGAATAAATTTCAATTTTCCAGTTTCCTGAAAAATAACTGTTTTGGACATAAGAGGTTTCCACCTGACAGCGACAATATGTCATTTTTTCAGGTTTTGGTTGTTTGATTTGAGTTTTACTTCCAAACAAATCCAATAAATTATTGCAGCAATTTTAGACTAATAACGAATTCATTCATTCATTTTCTGAACCCGCTTTATCCTCACTAGGGTCACGGGGGTCGCTTGGAGCCTATCCCAGCTACATAGGGGCGAAGGCGGGGTACACCCTGGACAAGTCACCAGTTCATTGCAGGGCTAATAACTAATAATTAAACTAATTAAAACATACTATATGATTGCTATCGTGCGGAAAGCTTGTAAGTTTATTTTTGGTCTTTTTTTTGGGGGGGTCATAAAACAATTCTATTAGTCAGTCTTCACATTGGCCTGACGGTTGAAGAAATATTTAACCAATGGAAAAGTGTTGAAAATGGCTTGTGACAACATCTCTTAACTCCATTCGTTTATTTAGAATATACATTTTTTTTCCTGAAAAATAACTGTTTTGGACATAAGAGGTTTCCAGCTGACAGTGACAATATGTAATTTTTTCAGGTTTTGGTTGTTTGATTTGAATTTTACTTCCAATCAAATCCAATAAATTATTACAGCAATTTTAGATGAATAACTAATTATTAAACTAATTAAAACGTACTATATGATCACTGTCATGCAGAAAGCTCGTAAATCCATTTTTGGTCTTTTTTTTTTTTTTTGGCATAAAACAATTCTGTTGGTCAGTCTTCACATTGGCCTGACAGTTTTAGAAATGGAAAAGTGTTGAAAACAGCTTGTGACTACTCTGAACTCCATTCACTTATTTAGAATAAATTTCAGTTTTCCAGTTTCCTGAAAAATAACTGTTTTGGACATAAGAGGTTTCTACCCGACAGCGACAATATGTCGTTTTTTCAGGTTTTGGTTGTTTGATTTGAGTTTTACTTCCAAACAAATCCAATAAATTACTGCAGCAATTTTAGACTAATAACTAATTACTAAACTAATTAAAACGTGCTATATGATCGCTGTCGTGCTGAAAGCTTGTAAGTTTATTTTTGGTCTTTTTTTTTTTTTTTTTTTTTGGGGGGTCATAAAACAATTCTATTAGTCTTCACATTGGCCTGATGGTTTAAGAAATATTTAACCAAAGGAAAAGCGTTGAAAATGGCTTGTGACTACATCTCTTAACTCCATTCATTTATTTAGAATATACATTGTTTTCCTGAAAAATAACTGTTTTGGACATAAGAGGTTTCCACCTGACAATGACAATATGTAATTTTTTCAGGTTTTGGTTGTTAGATTTGAATTTTACTTCCAATCAAATCCAATAAATTATTACAGCAATTTTAGATGAATAACTAATTATTAAACTAATTAAAACGTACTATATGATCGCTGTCGTGCAGAAAGCTCGTAAGTTTATTTTTGGTCTTTTTTTTTTTTTTTTTTGGCATGAAACGATTCTATTGGTCAGTCTTCACGTTGGCCTGACGGTTTTAGAAATGGAAAAGTGTGGAGAACGGCTTGTGACTACACCTCTTAACGCCATTCATTTATTTAGAATATACATCGTTTTTCCAGTTTCCTGAAAAATAACTGTTTTGGACATAAGAGGTTTCCACCCGACAGTGATGATATTCACAAGTTTGCTTAACAGGACTGTTTTATGTTATGTTCTAGGTAAGACTAAGCTAATCACGCCGCTACATCACTTTTTAGTCTTACTTTTACCACTAAATACATCAACTTTAAGAGTTTGTATAAGTAATTTCCCCGTGCCACTTTTGTGTCAGTTCCCAAATGAGTTTTTCTCTATATCTAACCTTCCTTAAGTGATTTATTAGAATTTATTGTAATGTTATCTTCTGTATTTTGTGTTTTTTCAGTGAAAATCAGGTATTTTCCTGCATTTAATCAACGGATCATGTAGATGTTCATAAAAGCTCAGATTAAACTTGAGGGTTATTATATCAGAAACAGAGAAAATTGAAAAAAAGTTACTTTTTTAGCAAATCTATCATAAACCGAACATAAACCAAGTCTCTCCATCCACTGTCATTGATCCAACTCCATGGGTTTTAGTGGTGAATCAATGTTGTAGAAGATGACGGTGTTTCTATGGTAACTGTGGAGCCTCTGAAAATCCAAATGGGTCATATCTGATGACCATGAAAAGATGACAAACTGTATTTTACACCAATTATTTACATGTAAATATAAGATTAGTGGATCAACAGGTATTAAATGTTTTAGATCAGTAGATGGTTTTGGTTGACGGTGGATGTTTGGGTCTTTATGGGTTAAAATAAAACTCAAGCACTTTTCAGACCTTGAAAATACAACATTTTCAAGGATTTCAAGCACCTGTACAAACCCTGCATAATACAGGTGGAACACACCCTCTACATGCCAATCCCTCCATGTACATTGTACCAAAAGGATATTCATTTAGAGGAGTGTGTGTTCTTATTACCTATACGTCAATGCTCGTCTCTTGAGCTCAGACGTTCCTCTGTTTGCTCCCTCAAAAATGTCTATTCAGCTGGGCACCATGTGTTTAATTTTTGAAGCAAAGAAACATGTATTTACTGATATACTGTGTGAAAACTATGAAATAAAAGCGTTTTAATGCTACTAATCTGATGTTTTCTCACATTTTCACTTATTCTAATGCTAGTTATAACTCACTTTATGGAGATAATAGGCCAAAAAAAAAAAAAAAGAAAGATTTTTCTTGTTAGTTCCAGTCTAATAGCAATAACAAGGAACTGATTTACACTCAAACAAGTTAGATCAGGTTTATCAAGAACAGCAAAGTTACAGTAATGTTATTAATTGCAGTGTATTGGATGATGCATAAGTGTTCAATGTGTCGGCTGATATGAAACTAAAACAAAATCCATGAATACACAAGAGAACAGCTCTAGAATAGCTGTCCACTGTAGTGACCACTATGCATGAAAGGGTTGAAGTTGAGGGTTACAGAAACAGAAAACTGAAGAAAAAGTGAATTTTTAAGCAAATCCATCATTAACTGAACATAAACCAAGTGTCTCCATCCACTGTCATTTATCAAACTCAGTGGGTTTTACCGGTGAATCAATGTTGTAGAAGATGACGGTGTTTCCATGGTAACTACGGAGCCTCTGAACGTCCAAATGGTTCATATCTGATGACCATGAAAAGAAGACTAACTGCATTTTACACCAGTTATTTACATGTATTGATAGGATTAGTGGATCAGCACATATTAAACAGTTTAGATCAGTAGATGCTTTTGGTCACCAGTCTCTCGCTTTACCTCACCTTGTCGGTCTTTCCTCCGCGTCCAATAACTAGGAACACCCTGCTGAGGCTAAAACAATTTGCCATGCCCACACTTGCGTTTTATATATACGTCATCCCCAAGGCTTTGTTTCTGATGGACTTTTCAGGAGGTTGAACTTCAGCGGAGCAGAGCCCAGAAACAAAACGGGCCGTCAGTAACGAAAAGAGATCAAAGTGAGCGCCCTGTAGCCCGGGGTTACACAAGTATGTCTGTTTAATTCTGCCAGAGATTTGTCCCTGCAGTAAACGGTGGTGAGAGCAGAACAAAAGGAATTGCTGGAAGTCAGCGGTGGAGGAGGGAGAAGGAATGGTGATGATGGGGGACAGAGGGGGGAGGGGAGGGAGAGGAGCCTCTGATCTTTGACCCCGGTCACACTACAGTCCTGTTCATGGAAGCTAACAGATTAGCCTCATACTGCAGGCGTATATGAAGGCAAACAAGGACATTTAACCCATAAAGACCCAAACAACCAAAAGCATCTACTGATCCAAACTGTTTAAAACCTGTTGATCCACTAATCCTATTAATACATGAATAGACAACATCGTGTAACAGTGTCAGACATATATATATTTTAAAAAAATCAAGTTTCCTTTTTTTGTTTTTATCAACAACATTTACTATTATTTACTTTCTCTATGTTCCAACTGCAGCCACTTTTCGTCTGTTTTCTTATTACTCATATTAACCCATAAAGACCCAAACATCCACTGGTGACCAAAAGCATCTACTGATCTAAACCGTTTAATATCTGCTGATCCACTAATCCTATCAATACATGTAAATAACTGGTGTAAAATGCAGTTCTTCGTCTTTTCATGGTCATCAGATATGAACCATTTGGACGTTCAGAGGCTCCGTAGTTACCGTGGAAACACCGTCATCTTCTACAACATTGATTCACCGGTAAAACCCACTGAGTTTGATAAATGACAGTGGATGGAGACACTTGGTTTATGTTCAGTTAATGATGGGTTTGCTTAAAAATTCACTTTTTCTTCAGTTTTCTCTTTTTCTATAACCCTCAACTTCAACCCTTTCATGCATAGTGGTCACTACAGTGGACAGCTATTCTAGAGCTGTTGGAAACCTTCTAAATGCTAAAAGCTCTAAAGGTTTAAAAAAAAATTGTATAAACAAATGTTATGATGTTTACCTTTAAACACCTATAAGTATTTTTATAGAGTCCCAAATGAATTTCCCTCTACTTTCAACTTTTCCAAAGTCATTTATCTTCATTTATTATTATATTATCATCTGCATTTTTGAGTGAAAATCAGGTTTTTCATTAACTGAGCACATAGATCATAAAAGAGTCAATTCAATGGTTATTATAACTGAAGAAAAAGTGACATTTTCAACAAAATATATCCTTAACTGAACGTAAAAACAAGCACCTCCAACCACTGTTATTATCCAACTCCATGGGTTTTACCGGTGAACCAATGTTGCAGAAGACAACGGTGTTTCCACATTCACTATGGAGCCTGTAAATGTCCATATCTGATGCACTGAAAAGCTGAGAAGCAGTATTTTACCTGAATTATTTACATATATTCATAGGATTAATGGATCAGAAGTTCACCAAAACTTGTTTAGGTCTCTTGTTTTAGTTACATTTTCTCTTTTTCTGGTATTATTTTAGATTTTGAGGAACTACCCTGAACCTTCAAGACTAAATAAAGATAAATAAGTGTAAAAAGTAAATAGAACATGTGCTCAAAAACATATGGACTCACTAGTTTCTTCAGCCCCACCTCAGTGAAGACACATTCCTCTCAGTTTGTTATGGAAGGACTTGGCATGTCCACACAGAGCTTTGACCTCAACCCCATCCAACACCTTGGGGATGATCAGCAACATCAGGGGCCACTTTACTTCTGCCTCTGTGCTTTTTGGATGGGAGTGGAAAATTCCTAAGAGCGCCTTCTCCACATTTTTTGACCATGTAGGGTATACAACAGTGTCCCATTAGCATTAGCATTAGCATTAAAGCTGTATACTTGATTTTGTGCTCATTTTTATCATTGAGGAGGTAAAAAAAAAAGTTGCCAACCAAATACACAAACCCCAATAGTTGTGATGTTTTATTAACTTTTAAGTATATTGTGATTTCTAAAGACACTTGAACTGCTTTATTACCCTGCCCCCCCCCCCCCCAAAGGGAAAGCAAGGGGTATGGTTTTTGGTTCGATTTGTTTCTTTGTTTGTTGTTAACACTCTAGCAATAAAACTGTGAGTTGAACTCCTACAAAATTTGGTTTATATATTGCCAGTGGCCCAGAAAAGATCTCACTACATTTTGGGAACAGTAGGTCAAAGTTTAAATTTTTTATGAATTTTTCAAATCTTTTTTTTTTTTTTTTTTTTTTCCCATTTACTCACAATGGGCAAAATTTCAAATGTCTGTAGCAGCAAAACTGGTACATGAATTCATACAAAATTGGGTTTATAGATTGCCAGTGAGCCAGAAAAAATGTCATTAAATTTGGGGAAAAATAAGTCAAACTTTCAATTTTTTAAGAATTTTTAAAATCTTTTTTTCCCATTTACTTATAATGGGCGAAATTTCAAACGTCTGTAGCAGCAAAACCATTGGTTGAATTCATACTAAATTGGGGTTATAGATTGCCAGTGACCCAGAATAGATGTCATGACATTTTGGGAAAAGTAGGTCAAAGTTAGAATTTTTAATGAATTTTTTTACATCTTTTTTTTCCCTCCCATTTACTTATAATAGGCAGAATTTCAAATTTATGTAGCAGCAAAGGCTTGCTTTAAGTCATACTAAATTTGGCTTATATATTGCCTGTGCCTCAAAATAACTGTCATAAAATTTTGGGAAAAGTAGGTCAAAGCTAAAATTTGTAATTAATTTTTTTACATTTTTTTCCTCCCATTTACTTATAATGGGCAAAATTTCTCACGTCTATAAAAACATCAATTTTGTTTCAATTTACTTCAAACTTGGCACATATATAGAGGCAACTGATATACTGACATCCTCACACGCATTGACATGATGAGATCAGCTGGATCGATGCCAAAATAAGCTACAATATGTGCGAGGGGCGGGGTTCGTTTTGCCTGGAACCACTTGTTTCTGTTGTAGTAAAAGTATTTCCCTCAGCCTGAAAAAAATGCAGTGAATCTAATGTTTGATCATCTCATTAATGTTTTTATTCAGCATTATGATATGGAGTTGAATAACTACTATTATCAGATGAGTGCAGTGAAGATGTAAGTATTCGAACACTTGTAAGTGAATGTAATCAGAAGTTATTCTTCAATAGCGATGAATACAGAGAGCCTTGAAAAATAAAAGGGACTTTTATGCAGCTTTGTGACTTTTATGTCGCGTTGGGCTTAAATGTGACAGAGACATTACTATAACCACTTTACATCTGTCTCTAATGTACTTCAGTGACACATAACTGCTCCTAAGTTCAATAATAGCATTACAATCGCGCTTGTGTTGCATAACTTCTTCAATTATTTGCATAATGGGTGGATAGAAGAAAATCATTAAACATGCCTTTTCAAGTACATTTGTGCAACAGTCGCCTGACCTCAGCTGGAGCAGGAAATCAGACAACGGCACCGCAGTCTGTACATGACTTCAAACTCTGCGAATACGATATCTATCTATATCTCTAAGCATCTGCAAAAGGCAACGTGATAACACAAAGATAGTAGTGATGCAAAGTAACAACAGCAGAGATGAAAGCACTTGGGTTTTTTTACAATAATGATGAATTTATGACAAAATAAAGTAAAAAAAAAAAAAAAAAAGTAAAATTACATGTTGAAAATGTTTGCATCTACAAACTATCCTTTTAAAAAATGTGAATAACATAAGCAAAAACAGAGGAAAAATTTAGAGTTATCATTATCAGTATGTTATTAGGGTAATATTTTACTCATCCAACCCACTTGAGACAGAAGTAGGGCTTTATATGGCCCCTAAACTAAAATGATTGATTTTAAATATCTTCAGTGTAATTTCGACTTCTCACAAATTCATCCCATAGTAGCTGTTTGGGTCTTTATGGGGTAATTTAACCCATAAAGACCCAAACATCCACTAACAACCAAAACCATCGACTGATCCAAACTCTTTTTAATACCTTTTGGTTCACTAAATCTATTAATACAATTAGTTCCTAGTTATTGGACGCGGAGGAAAGACCGACAAGGTGAGGTAAAGCGAGAGACGGGGACGGCGTTGAGGGAGCAAACAGAGGAACGTCTGAGCTCAAGAGACGAGCATTGACGTATAGGTAATAAGAACACACACTCCTCTAAATGAATATCCTTTTGGTACAATGTACATGGAGGGATTGGCATGTAGAGGGTGTGTTCCACCTGTATTATGCAGGGTTTGTACAGGTGCTTGAAATCCTTGAAAATGTTGTGTTTTCAAGGTCTGAAAAGTGCTTGAGTTTTATTTTAACCCATAAAGACCCAAACATCCACCGTCAACCAAAACCATCTACTGATCTAAAACATTTAATACCTGTTGGTCCACTAATCTTATCAATACATGTAAATAATTGGTGTAAAATACAGTTTGTCATCTTTTCATGGTCATCAGATATGACCCATTTGGACATTCAGAGGCTCTGTAGTTACCGTGGAAACATCGTCATCTTCTACAACATTGATTCACCAGTAAAACCCATGGAGTTGGATCAATGACAGTGGATGGACACACTGGGTTTTACATTCAGTTATTGATTTCTTTTCAGAAAAAGTCGCTTTTTCTGCAGTTTCTGCAGTTCTGCAGGAGGACACATACAGGGTGGGGAAGCAAAATTTACAATATTTTGAGGCAGGGATTGAAAGACAGTGTATGACCAATTAGTTTATTGAAAGTCATGAGAATTTATTTGCCACAAGAAAATTTACATAATAGAAAATGTTTTTATTCTATGTGTCCTCCTTCTTTCTCAATAACTGCCTTCACACGCTTCCTGAAACTTGCGCAAGTGTTCCTCAAATATTCAGGTGACAACTTCTCCCATTCTTCTTTAATAGTATCTTCCAGACTTTCTCGTAATAGTTTTGCTCATAGTCATTCTCTTCTTTCCATTATAAACAGTCTTTATGGACACTCCAACTATTTTTGAAATCTCCTTTGGTGTGACGAGTGCATTCAGCAAATCACACACTCTTTGACGTTTGCTTTCCTGATTACTCATATGGGCAAAAGTTTCTGAAAAGGTATGGATAATAGTGTTAGGTATGATTATGACATCACTATATGTTTGGTTTCAAAACAACTAACGTAGTGCCTGCTGAGAAAAAACAACTAAATGTTCCTTGTAAATTTTGCTTCCCCACCCTGTAGAATAAAAACATTTTCTATTATGTCAATTTTCTTGTGGCAAATAAATTCTCATGACTTTCAATAAACTAATTGGTCATACACTGTCTTTCAATCCCTGCCTCAAACCATTTTAAATTTTGCTTCCCCACCCTGTAATCTTATTAAAATACGTAACATTTAGCACATTTAATGTCTGAAGCAAATCATTTCTAAAAAAAAATTGCAGACCAGTGTAACCTCACCTGTTTGATACACTGCAGACGGTCATTGGTCTGCTGTATGTGTCTGTCCATCGACGGTATCGAGTTCATGTTGATTGTCCCTCTTTGGCCTCTACCTGCCAGCCATTAAACTGGAGCGCTCTGCAACACACACAAAGACAAGTGTTAAAGCTCGCCTCTACCCCAGGAAGCTGCCAATCCCATCACCACCAGGATATTGCAGGTTAGCGAGAGTGTGTGTGTGTGTACGTGCATGCATGTGTGTGTGTGTGACTGTGCACGTTGGCGCTGAGAGTGAGCTGAACAGGGAGATATTGATTTGGCAGGTGACAAGCACCTCAGAGAGCCCAGAGGATGACATTCCTCTCAGCTCTGGTGACACCCTTAACAAGCCCTGGCGGTCGCCCCGAACGCCGCTGTACACCTTCAGAGGGGACAAACTGGTCGACTTACAGAGGATGTCTGACCATGTTTAAAACACCCCGGGGTGAAAATGAACACACACACTCACACAGTCTGAGGAGAGCCTGCCAGGCTGTCAGCGGTGGCGGCTAGTGAAATGATTTTTTTTTGGTGAGGTGCACACAGTATATAAGGTGGTTTTCAGCTGCACTGTAACCACCAGGGTTCATACACATTTACCAAGGTCAAATTCAAGCACTTTTCAAGCACTTTT
Organism: Sphaeramia orbicularis; assembly: GCF_902148855.1. NCBI lineage: Eukaryota > Metazoa > Chordata > Actinopteri > Kurtiformes > Apogonidae > Sphaeramia > Sphaeramia orbicularis. The sequence continues at coordinate 13,228,866 of NC_043975.1, read as the reverse complement.
AAGGGTCATTTTCTGATTTTTCCAGCACAGCACCTTATCGCTGGGGTAAAATCAGGGCTTAATTTGAGCTGGATCCAGCCAGATCTGGATCTAGATCTTCGGTGTTGGATCCAGAACCTATTTCATTGGATCTGGCACCTCTATGAAAAAATAAAAAGCCTAAATGAAAAAAAATCTGTCTTATTAATCTTTATTCCCCTTAAAACTTACACAAAAATCTTGTGTTCAGATGCATTTTAAGGTCAAGTTTAAGGGAAACATGGACATTATAGGAACAGTCTAAAACGCTTAAAAAGGAGAATTTTTTTTTTTTTTGGTGAGGCGCACACAGTATGTAAGTTGGTTTTCAGCTGCACTGTAACCACCAGGGTTCGAAAACATTTACCAAGGTCAAATTCAAGCACTTTTCAAGCACTTTTAAAGGTCATTTTCTGATTTTTCCAGCACCTCACCTTATCGCTGGGGTAAAATCAGGGCTTAATTCGAGCCGAATCTGGCAACTCCAATGTTGGATCTGGAACCTATTTCATTGGTTGTGGCACTTCTATGAAAAAGTAACTAGCCTAAATGAAAAAAAAAAAAAAAAAAGTTTCGTGTTATCTGTCTTCTTAACCCTTTCATGCATAGTGGTTACTACAGTGGACAGTACAATAGGTCTTTAGAAGGTGGAAATGCATACTCTGAAAAAAATTTACAGGCAAAACTCCGAACCTGCAGATATCTAAAGTAATGAGACTTTGGTAAATTATGATCTTCACATAGAAAATTAAATGATGAAAACAAATTATTATTAAATATAACATAGAGTAATTACAGTATGATATATAATAAATAATGCGCTAAGCCTAATGTTTGAACTCTAATTAGACCTACTGTTCAGTTCTCCTAGCCTATAGCCTATTCTCATGGTCTACACACATTTTTTTTTAAAGCTGCAGGGTACCTTATAGTACAAATTTGTACTTTACATAACTTTGGACCCTTTTTCATAGTCTAAAGCTGCAATTCTGGCCTCCTAAAGCCCAATATTGTACTTTTGAGAGAACATTCTTAAAAAATGCACTTATAGGTACATAAATGTTCTGATCTCATACCTGTATTTTTGAGAGTGAATAGCTCTTTCATTTAAATATTACTTTCTTTCTTCTAAATATTAATGCATTTCTAAAATTATTTTAGGTGATTCCTGTCGTCTTCTTCTCCATGTAAGATTTAGCACCCTCTATTGACGAGCCACCATTGGTTATTGTCGGCATTACCTCCTAAAAGTGCCAGAAATCCTTCCATCCTGTCTTATGAGAACATTAAGTTGGCATGTGCTTCTCTGTTTACATTACTTAGCCATTATGTAATCTTTGGTTAACAATTATCTGGGCCCAGACATGCTCTACATTTCACTTCTCCCCCTTCTTCCTCTTTACTTCAGCGACATAAGGGCTCCTCCAACAAAAAGCCCTTACAGAGCACTATTGATTTTGGAGCAGCAGCTTATGGAAAACCTTTTTTTTTTTTTTTTTTTTCTCACAGAAGGCAAACAATGAGACTGTGATCTGACATGCAGCATAAGATCATCACAAGTTAAAAAGTACTACATGCTAGAGCCCGACTGATATGGGATTTTTGGGGCCGATACCGATATTGGGGGATAAAAGACGCCGATATCCAATATATCGGCCGATATCCGATATTGGCCGATAACCAATATATTGGCCGATATATGAAATAAGAACACTGATCTACATAGGCTATAATAATCCTATATTAGATAATTGTGGACAGGTGGATAAACAGTTGCATAAATCTGTGTTTATCTCACAAATATAATTTACACAACTTTCAAATACAAACTATGCAATCACAAAAATAATTAGAGCAAAAAATATGACTGACCACACAATTATGTTTTCACTCACAAATTTGGATGTGTCTGCCTCACGGGACGACAACTTCTTATGTGGACTAAGGACTAAACTGAGCATGTGCAGAGTGAATTATGTGAGTCCTAAGTTGTTCCTGATTGGAGCAACTGCAAGAGTTACAACTGACCCGTGTTACAACTGTCCCCAGTCTCCCCTGCACTATGAACACCCAGGCCTGTCTGCAGAATGAAACTGTGAGGTAGACAGGAAGTGCACGGACATGGGGGTGTGTGGGGGGGTGAATACTTCATAAGATGAGGGGGAGGGTCCGTGATTTTTTTTTTTTTTGGGGGGGGGGGGGGGGGGCATTGTCTGAGCAGGAGTGAAAGTGAAACTAACTCGCTTTAAAGTTCCTTTTATTCTCCGGGCAGCACACACACACAGAAGCAGCGAGCGTCAGAATCTCCACGCAGTAAAAAAAGTTAATATATCGGCTACATCGGCTACATATTGACCGATGTTGATTAATTGGTGATAAGCTATAATCGGCCTGATTAATCGGCCGGCCGATTAATCGGTCGGGCTCTACTACATGCTACATTAAAGGTTATCAATTCTGCCTGCGGGGGGGTTTGATTTAATGTTGCATTCAGCGTCAAATAAGTAAATATCACACTGGAAAGGCAGTGGTGGGGGGGTGGTGGCTGTAACTCACAGTGACCAGCAGCTTCTGAGTGAATTAATAAGCACATATATCAGAAATGTTCGCAGTAAAAGGGGCATCTTCTTCCGTCTTCTTCCTTCCACCTACCTTGTCTATACTCTTTATCTCATTCTGTCTAAATCTTCCCCCTCCTTCGCCGCCGCACAGGGCATCTCCTCCTGCAGTGCATCATCTCTCAAACCCATCACTCAGACCCCTCCCCATCCGCACGCCATCTTTCTCCATTACCATCACACGGCGAGGAATTTCTGTGCACAAAGTACCGGTGAGATGAGGGGAGAGAAAGAGCAAGCAGGCGGGCATGCTGCACCACACTGATAATGCTCACTTAGGGGTCTCTAGCTGGATTTAACGGCAGGGCCAGTAATCTACTCCACTAGACGGCTAAAGAGCTTTTATGCTACCTATTGGAGCTGCTCATGCCTGTACTTGAGAGGAGAGAAGGGCACACTAGTGCATTCCTCTCCATAAATTAGAAAGCTCATAAAAAAAAAAGAGAGACATCACAAGAGTTTTCCCCTCTGCCTCTGTTTACAGATGGAGCACATTTGTTTGTCGGCGCCTCGTGCAAATAGACTTTTCAGATTTGAGGAGAGCTCATCTCACGGGATGTAACTTAGAAGGTATTTGGCAATGTGCAATGATCAGTTCTTACATGAATATTTAAACACTGGTGTTAAACTCTAGGTCTCCAATGTATAAAAAATGTACAGGGGGGAAAAAAAAGCAAACAATGATTCAGTAAACCAACACATACAGCGAACACAGTGGGCAGGGGCGTAGAATTGGGTAGGGACGCTATGGACTAGGGCTGGGTATCGGCAAGAATCTGGCGATACGATACAAATCACAATACTAGGATCACGATACGATATGATATATCACGATACTGTGAAAAACACAATTTTTTTATTGGTTTTGTTTGTTTTTTAGAAGATTATTTCCTGGAAGAATTGAATTACACCAGAAATATGCACCAATACTAAACACATCTTTATTTGATCCCAACAGGATCTAATGCTATATCACAAAATGTTCCTGCTTTAAAACTTAAATTATGTTTTACAGACATTACAGTTTAAGATCCTGCATATTCTGTTAGTTCAGAACTTACATCATAACATTATTTTTGTGCAATCCCAACAATGGAACTAGCATTATTTAATAAAAGAGTGTTAAATAAGAATAAATACAATAAAAACAAAAAATAAAAACAAAAAACCAAAAATGAACCTCCACAATATCTGCATTTGAATAAATACCTAAAAATATCAATACCATACTTTTTAATATCGATACAGTATTGTGAAACGAAATATTGCGATATATTGCAGAACTGATATTTTCTTACACCCCTACTAGGGACACATCCTTACCAATATTCAGCCACTACTGTCTGTGTAGTCACTATCACTATTTAATGCCAAACAGATAGTTATTTTTACTTATTATTTTCATGTATTTCTACGGAAGAGAGCAACTGTTTAAAAAACACAAATAAAGAAAAATTTGTGGGGAAAATACAATAAAACCTCAGATTATAAATGTAATTCGACACTGTAAGCCCGGACTTTGTATTTACTAAAATGCTTTCATTACAATGTACTTAAATGATTTAAGTTTTATTACATTACTGTAACATGTTAAGTATATTCTACTAATTTGTGGACATAGTCGAAAGTACGAAAAAGTTTAAGTTGAATGGATTTAAACCTCTTAAAGTTTTTTTTTTTAGCTAAAATTAATTTGTTTTTAATCATCTAATAGTTTTCTATACTATGTTACAAATAAGCATAAATTTTAGACGACATTTAGTCTATATAATGTATATTATTATGGATGGAGGCAGAAAAGCCAGGTGTAGATTACTGCAAAAAGGGAGAGTTTTATTTTCCTTGGTCAGGATATGTACAGTCAGTCCAGCTTGGATTTACAAGACTGACAATTAATAAACAATAACTCAAACTATGCAATTGTTGCCTCCTGAACCTGGATGCTCTAATTCAGTGTTTTTCAACCTTGGGGTCAGGACCCCACGTGGGCTCGCCTGGAATTCAAATGGGGTTGCCTGAAATTTCTAGTAATTGATAAAAAAATAAAAATATAAACTTACTAATAAAAAAAATATATGGTGAATTGAGAGAGATAATGACAAACTCTGAAGCTGAAACTGAAGCACTGTGGTACTGTTTATCTGTCAAATGTTCATTGTGGTCGGTTTCAGATGCTGCAGCTCTTTCATAATTCACAGTTTGAGTTATTTTTTGTTCAGTATTAATTGTCAGCCTTGTAAATCCAAGCTGGACTGACTGTACATATCCTGACCAAGGAAAATGAAACTCACTTTGTGCAGTAATCTACACCTGGCTTTACTGCCTCCGTTCATAATAATATACAGGGGTTGGACAAAATAATGGAAACACCTTAAAAAATCAACAAAATATAATTTAATATGGTGTAGGTCCGCCTTTTGCGGCAATTACAGCCTCAATTCTCAGAGGTATTGATTCATACAACTTGTGAATTGTTTCCACAGGAATTTTAAGCCATTCTTCAGTTAGAATACCCTCCAACTCTTTTAGAGACGATGGCGGTGGAAATCGACGTCTTACTTGAATCTCTAAAACTGACCATAAATGCTCAATAATGTTGAGGTCTGGGGACTGTGCCGGCCATACGAGATGCTCAACTTCATTAGAATGTTCCTCATGCCATTCTTTAACAATTCTAGCTGTATGGATTGGGGCATTATCATCTTGAGGTGAAGGCGTTTCCATTATTTTGTCCAACCCCTGTACATTATGGAGACTAAATGTCCTCTAAAATTAACATTTATTTGTAACATAGTATAGCAAACTGTTACATGATCAAAAACAAATTAATTTTAGCAAAAAAAAACAAAAAAACTCTCCTTTGTGAATGTCTGGAGTCGCCAGAAATTTGTGATGTTAAAATGGGGTCATGAGCCAAAAAAGGTTGGGAACCACTGCTCTAATTGCTGTGGTATATCTTTTTGTTGTTGTTGTTGTTGTTCATTTTGTCTATCATAAAATGTGGAGATAAAAATAAAGTCTAAAAAAACCCCACACAATTACACAACACAAGTATTTTTATTAGATATGAGCCCTGATGAAGTGGAACATCCCTCCCCCCCGCCCCCTTTCACACCCCCCGCCCTCCGTCCACTCAGTACCAGCTGATCGGACCCACTCGTCCCCCAGCCCCACCGTGCCTCTCAGCCACCAGCAGGTGTCTCCCTGGCCCTTCAAAGGCCTGGCTAGTGGCACAAAGAAGGCGGAGTGGTGTTGCTTTAAGCCTTTACAAGCTCAACAAATCCTCAGCTGCTGCTTCCTAACAGGGCCCACTCAGCCCGCCACTGCCTGTCTGACCTTGTGGTTATTGATGAGCGAGTCGACCTGCTCGCTCAGTCTCTCTTCCCTCCTTCCCTTCCCTTTCCTTCCCCTCCCCGTGTCATCTCTCTTACCTCCAACGGCGAGTTAAAATGAGAGTAAAGAAAAAAGGCCGGGCCGTTCACCACCTCCGTTTTTGTTTGTCTTTTCCTGTTAAACACACATTGCAATAAAACATCTGACCTCCTCGTAAACGTAAATTCCCGATCGGGGAAACGATAAAAAGGCCACACACCTCTTCCTTTTTTTAATTTTAAGAAGGCATGAGATGACAGTGTTGGGGAGTAATTTAATTTCCAGATATTCACTTGTTCTAATTAAACACTAGTCCTTTGTTATATCTTTAATGACTAACAAGAGCCAAATTAAAGATTAAAACCAGGATGACAACAGATGCAATTATGAGCTTCCCCGATTCATATTCCTGCAGATGTTATCATTTATTATTTTCTCGCTGCCTTTACCTAATGCAGACCTATCTGTCTCGCTACCCTGCAAATCCTGCTGCTGCTGCACGCTCTGGAGGTGTCAATACTGGAGTGTGCTGATCTTAATTTACAGCAATGGCAGGCGTTCAGTGTTGTACAAGTTACTTCCTAAATGTAATCCATTACATATTACTTGTTACTGTTATTTAAAAGGAATTCCTTACCTTACAACATTACTGCCTGATCATAGTAATGTGTCCTGTTTTACTTTTGAGTTACATACAGAGTCTTGTCAAAAATGGCACCCCCCCCTTGAAAAAAGTCAAAAAATGACCCTCCAATACACAAAACAGGAGAGGATTGGGATGCATAAATTTGCGCCCCGAGGTACATGTGGACGAATAGCTCAGTAAGTTACATTACAGTCTACGATGTTCGAATCCCAGCAGGAATGCTTGCATTTTTTTCAACATTTTACATGTTCAAACAGGGGGCGTGGCACCAAGGACGCCACGATCAATAAGGAATTCTAACTTGTCAAAGAAATGTTAGCTTATCTTGTCATTGCTGATCACAGGGATCATGCTAATGCTAACTAGCTTCTTAAAGCAGGCTTAGGGTTAGTACTGAGGATACGTCCATGTGGACAATGGACTGTCTTCTGCCGTCTTCACCCACTGGCTGAACACCAACAGGAAATGGAACTTTCCTGACACATTTTTTATTCCTTAAAGCAGCGTATGACGTCCGTCAACAATTTTTCATCAAATTTCTAAAAGCCGATCGATAACCTAAGCAGCACAAATCCATTAGTCTTTCCATGATTACGCACCTGAATCACTTCCTTCAAGGTGAACAACTTCGAAGTTAACTCCATCACAACCAGTCCATTTGTTTACATAACAAACCGAAACCAACCGACACTTGGGCCTTTTTGGAATTCCACGCAGCCGCAGTATGGCCGCAGCAGCAACAAACACGGAAACGACTTCATTGCTTCTTGCTGCTGCGGCTGCGAGGAATTCCAAAAAGGCCTGAGTGTCAGTTTGGTTTCCGTTTGGTATGTAAACAAACGGACAGCTTGTGATGGCGTCAACTTCGAAGTTATTCACAGTGAGGGAAGTAATTCACGTGCGAAATCACGGAAAGACTTACAGATTCGTGATACTTAGGCTATCACTCGAGTTTTACAGATTTGATGAAAAATTGCTGACGAACATCATACGCTGCTTTAAGGTCTCAAAGTCTTGCTAATTTTTTTTTTTTTTTTTTCATTTCAGCAATTAAATTATGGCTTTACAGCTTCCTCCCACCATCCAAACACATGCACTGATAGGTTAATCAGTTATTCTAAATTGCCCATAGGTGTGAATGTGAGAGTGATTGTTCGTCTTTATATGTCGGCCCTGCAATAAAATGGCGACTTGTACAGGGTGTACCCCGCCTTCACCCATAAGTTGCTAGGATAGGCTCCAAGTGACCCCCGTGACCCTAGTGAGGATAAAGCGGGTTCAGAAAATGAATGAATGAATGAATGAATGAATGAACAATTAAATTATGGGTGAAAAGTGTGTTGTAACATAAGCGCAATTGAACACGTGCCAAGTTAAATATTACTTAAATTGATTAGAAATGTTAGACAAGGCTATGATTTACGGGGAAAATTAAATTTAAAGATTTATAAAGTACGCACTATGTTAAAAAGTTTCTGTATCACCATCTGTGGAGCAAAATTGTGGAACAAATTGTGCGTGGAAATAAAAACAAATATCAAACATAATTCAGTTTTTTTAAAAAAGATATAAAGAATTGATTCTTGAGAGGTACAGTTTTTAATAATGACAATGAGGGCTGTTTGTTTATGGATGGTGTTGTATTGATAAATGCGCTGTAATTATTGAAGAAAATTGTTGAATTGTTGAGTCTGTTTGTATGACTGTACTGCCATGAACATATTGTTGTGTATATCAGTTACTGCATTATGTATTTGTTGTGGTTGAATGATAAAATTAGGACAAATGTATTGTTTGATTGTTGTATTAAGTTAGTGATAAAGGTGTAAAAGCACTTGAGGGGTAGGATTAAATATATTTATACTTCTTCCTACTCCTTTTCGACCATACAAAATTCAGACTTGCACGTACTTGAAGATAGATTCTGTTCAATCCGTGTATCATTCGCTCATTCACTTATCAATTTAAATCCAAAAATTTAAAAAAAAAACTTTTTTTTTTGTTCATTTTCAAAACCAGAATCAAAAACGGATAACTGTTTGTTTTTACATTTCCCGATTTTGTGCTCAAATGAAAAATGAAAAAAAAAAAGGATAACGACCGTTTCATCCGATTTTTCTATTTTCAATATAGTTAAGTTGTCTGACCCGGAAGTAGTTGTTACTAGGGAAAAAATAAACAAATGGAATCATGGCCGAACTGGAGGAATATTTCACTATAATTAAGCAGCTACGAATGAACGAATGATACACGGATTCTGTTCATTTAAATGTTATTTTTGCTTCATTTTGTTTTACTTTTTTTCTTTGCACGTTCAAAATAAATAAATAAATAAAATTAGTAATGTCTTACACCACTGTGTTATAGCACAAAGTAATCCATTACTTTTGTAGAGCGTTACTCCCAACACTGCTGGTATTACACAACAAGTTGTAGATTCCTTCACAACAAAAGGCACATGGGGGGGGGGGGGGGAGACCTGCTTTCGTTTCCTATTCAAGGGGGAGCTAAAATATATGTATTGAGTGGGAGCTGTAATAAAACGAAACGGGTGAGGAGATGCAGGCTGGGAACAAATATGAAAGGCAGTGGAGTATGGCGGTGAGGCGATGGAGCACCACCAGAGGATTGGATGAAATTATCTCTTTATAATCAGGGGGCTTCTGCATGGCTGCCTCCTCCATTGCCCAGTGACAGATGAGGCCTACCTCTTCAAATGGGCTTTTCACAGTGCTATCAGCCCACCTCTGGGGTAAAACAATGTTTTTCTTCCCAGCGTACCACCACTTTAAAGGCTTTGTTTCCACGTGGCACCCCGCCGAGGACAGGAGCGTCTCCCGTCAGGCGGCGTCCATGTTCGTCTCATTACGTGATCATGTTACATAAGTGTACCTCGAAAAAAAAAAAAAAAAAAAAAAAAAGGAGGGCGGATTTAACTTAATGACAAAAACCGAAGATGCTAAATGACGCCGGATGAAAAGAACCGTGAGAGGGATTGCTCTTTGAACTGTCACAGTCGCACAGTTACGAATTTACACATTATTTCAGACGCTCGGCTTCTTCAAATACACTCGCTAGCCTGTTAATATAACACAGAGGAGTTGTGTGCCTCTGCTGCGAGGGATAAAAACAGTCAGAGGGGGAGAGGAGTAGACAATGATTAGCTTTATCCCACCATCACAGCAGAACAAATGGATCATGAACCCTCACAGCTTTACACAGCCTCTCAGCTGAGCCGTCAAGGCGCAGGGAAGTGGTAAACAGATTTAATTTATTCATATAAGTGGCTTGTGAACCAAAACAGTTCGGATACTCTGGCTGGGTTGCAGTTATGGGATACTTCCAACAACTTGGGTGTGTTTTTTGTCAGCAAGATAGCCATGAATCGCAATATTTGGGATGAAAAAAAAAAAGTAAAAGTACCGAAAAATGTGCTTGATAATCTCTCGTAGCAAAACTCACATCAGGTTCAGACTACGCAGTATTATGGTCTGTTCTGCTGGTCATTGCATCAGGTCGGATAATTGTAGAGTCGTAAAGTTTTGTGTGTCATAGCGGAGAAGCATGACGGACTAGACCAGGGGTGTCAAACTCATGTTAGTTCAGGGGCCACATAAAGCCTAATATGACCTGCAGTGGGCCGGATCATTAAAATAATAACATAATAACACATAAGTAATATCAGTTCCAAAATTTGTATGTCTAATTTCTATGTTTTAGAGTGAAAAAAGTAAGATTATATTATTAAAATTTTTACATCTACAAATTATCCTTGAAGAAAATGTAGAAAAACATGAACAAACCACGACCAAAATGAAATTTATTAAGAAAAAAAAGTGTAATTTTAACAATTTATGCCATTACTTGGCCTCAGCTTCTCATTTTTACATGTTCATTACAATGTACAGATCACAGTGGATCTAAAAATACACAAAACATTTAATAACAGACAGAATATTGGTACAATTACTCTTAAATCTCCTAAGATGTTTCAGGTTGTTCATATTTGTTCAGGTTTTTTACATTTTTTGTAAAAAGCTAATCTGTAAATGTTAACATTTTTGTGCAATTTTACTTTTTTTACACTAAAACAAAGAGAAAAATATGTGGTTTTCGTTATTTATAGTTTATTATGATAGTATTTTACTAGTCTAACCCACTTTAGATGGAACTGAACTAAATTTATTTTGACATCCTTGATTGTTAATATCTTCAGTGTAATTTTTTTCTTTGAGTAATTCATCCCGCGGGCCAGATTGGACCCTTTGGCGGGCCGGTTTTGGACCCCGGGCCGCATGTTTGACACCCCTGGACTAGACGGTGCTCCTTGACCCACGATTTCCTGCTATAAACACTTACGTTATGTAATCTGGAAGAAAGCGTTCAGCGGTAAATGATGGCAGAGTGTGAACAAAACAATGGTGACAGTATGGGTTATTGTCATGGTGACGGCCCCCGGTGAAGGCGGTTGTTGTTAAATGATCAATCGTTGCACCATAATGGTTCCTCAACAGCATTTAATTGTAGAACACTGCTCATATTAACCCATAAAGACCCAGTGCTATTTTTATTGTAGTTCTCAAATGGTTTTTTTTCTCTATATTTAACACTTCTTTAGTGATTTGCCACTATTTATTATAAAATAATCATCCATATTTTGCATTTTTCCAATGAATATGAGGTATTTTCTGATATTTAATGTACTGATCATGCACAAACGATAAAAAATTAAGTGTATTTTTCTCATTTCTAGTAAAAATATCTCATCACACTTAAAATAAGACAAAATCGCCTAAAGAGTAACTTTTAGTGAGATATAAGAACTTATTTTTAGACAATAGACTTTGAAAATCTTATGTCAAGAAATCTTACCAAGATCATTTTCACTTGTTCCATTGGCAGATTTTTTTTTTGCTTGAACTTTTAAGTGTCATTTCCAAAGTTTTCCAGCACAGCACCTTATCGCGTAAGGGTAAAATACAGGAATACATAAATGCATGATTATTTTTTTCACATTTTATCACACTAATGTACATTTTGTTATGCTATAAACAGCTAAAATTATGTTTTGTAATCGCAAAAAGTTTACAAATTAAAGGAGAACACAAAGTTTTATCCAAAAAAGTGGAAACCACTTAGCGTTCTTTAGACACACTTGATAATATTTTTTTTAAATAATGTTCTTTTTTGACATACAGTACATTTTGAAAAATAAAACTTTATCTCCTCTCTGTAAGTAGCTTTGGCTTGGCATCAAACCTGGCAGAGTTAATATTAAAAAATAAATGGCTAAATCCCATCACAGGGTTATAATTGCGAGCACTTTCAAGCACTTAAACTATAATTCAAGCACTTTTCAAGCACTGTTAAGGGTCATTTCCAAATTTTTCCAGCACAGCACCTTATCGCGTAAGGGTAAAATACATATCTACAGGAATACATAAATGCATGATTATTTTTTTCACTTTTTTATCACACTAATGTACATTGTGTTATGCTAAAAACAGCTACAATTATGTTTCATAATCGCAAAAAGGTTACAAATTAAAGGAGAACACAAAGTTTATCAAAAAAAGGGAAACCACTTAGCGTTCTTCAGACACTCGATAAAATTTTTTAAAAACAATGTTCTTTTTTGACATACAGTACATTTTGAAAAATAAAACTTTATCACCTCTGTAAGTATCTTTGGCTTGGCATCAAACCTGGCAGAGTTAATATTAAAAAATAAATACATAAATCCCATCACAGGGTTATAACTGCGAGCACTTTCAAGCACTTAAACTATAATTCAAGCACTTTTCAAGCACTGTTAACGGTCATTTCCAAAGTTTTCCAGCACAGCACCTTATCACGTAAGGGTAAAATACATATCTACAGGAACACATAAATGCATGATTATTTTTTGACTTTTTTAAATCACACTAATGTACATTGTATTATGCTAAAATTATGTTTCATAATCGCAAAAAGTTTAGAAATTAAAGGAGAACACAAAGTTTTATCCAAATAAAGGGAAACCACTTAGCGTTCTTCCGACACACTCGATAAAAATTTTTAAAAATTGTCTTTTTTGACAAACACTTTGAAAAATAAAACTTTATCACCTCTGTAAGTAGCTTTGGCTTGGCATCGAACCTGGCAGAGTTAAAATTAATAATAAACAGATAAATCACATCACAAGGTTATAATTGCGAGCACTTTTAAGCACTTAAACTAAAATTCAAGCCCTTTTCAGACCTTGAAAACACGACATTGAAATTCAGGCATTTTCAAGGATTTCCAGCTTTCAGATTGCAATCATATTTAGTAGCTTATTGCTCGGTGTCTTTTGGAACCTCGGCAAAAGCAGTATTTGGTTTTGTAAATTCTGAGTTGAGGAGTGAAAGCAGTGAAAAGGTTGCATGTTTTGAAAACTGATGTTCACTTCAAATTATATTATATTTCACTGCTACTACTTTTGTCTCGCTCTATTAACCTTATGTCGCGCTCACAATGACGGTTTATTCAAGGCCTAAGGAGACGGTTCAGCTTGTAAACTGTGGTAGATGCTAACAATTGACAGATTACCCTTCGGTTTCACTTCCAAAGGAGTTAATCTGGAGGTTTCCAGAGAACCGCCTCCTCTGATTGTTCATGTTTGTGATTTAATCAAAGCTTGATCTCAGCGTTTAATGTGGCGCGTACGCTGATAAGATAATGTCCAGGATTTCTGCTTAACAAAGACACAAAGAACGCTATCCAAAAAGGAGAATGAAAGGACTGATGTTTCTATTGACACGGAGTCCTGGCCGACATCCCGACCACACATGAACACATAAAACACACACACACACAGATCTTCTCACCTTCCCTTGAGTACTGGACCGGCATCATGATACCATAACAACACCCTCAGTCACTCCTAATGTGCTTTACAACAACACTACAGGCAGGGTGTTACACCTCCGCAGAGCTGTGTGAAACACCCCACCACCACCACCACTTCAACACACACATAGCCGCACACATTCACACTCACACACACACACACACACACACACACCTCACTAATCAAAAGCTCAAAGTAATGCTGACACTATTAAAACGAAACAAGGTGGCCTGAGTGGAGAAAATCAGCATCACTGTCGCACCTCATGGGGACGCGATGTGAAGCGTGCTCAAGGTGATCGAGTCCCAGCATGTCGACTCGTGTAGGTGAATTAGGCAATAAAGGACTAATCTGCACTATCATTGACTGGGGCTCGCCTGTTTGCAGCACTTGCTTAAGGGTGATAAAGACGAGGAAGGAGGAGGAGGAAAGAGGAGGAGGAGGTGGAGGAGGAGGAGGAAGCATCTCTTCACCCCCCATGATTTTAATGAGCTTTGATTCAGAGATATGTCTTGTTTTCTTCCGACTGTCGGCCGAGGCCTGCGTGAAAGCTCCCCTTTAATTATCTTAACAGTGTCTTCTCACACTCGGCAAGGGCGGCTGCTGGTGGTGGTGATGGTGCTGGTGGTGGGGGTTCAGTTCGGAGAGGGCAATTCCAGGACTCCAGGACTCCAGGTGTCTACCCGGTTCCTCGGCCTGGTAAGTGTCCAGGCGGACGGGCAGGCAGCGAGGACAAAGCTGTGTTTGTTCGACAGAGGAAAAAGCAGCAGAGGATGGAAATGTGTACGACTCGGCGCCGCTTCCATTGTTGCTTTACAGAATGTGCCATAATCCCCGGCAGGCTCCATCCAGAGCTGGCACGGTGGATAATATGAGCTGCCTCCTGCCTGTCCCACCTCCCTGCTCTACCTCCCCTCCCCTCACCCCTTCTTCCCTCACCACCACCACCACCTCCCTTCCCCCATTTCTCTTCTGCACACACATATGGACACACAGCCACTCAAGTGCACACACTCTCACACCTCCCCACATGGCTCCTTAACAGGCTTGGGAATGGATTTCTTTTATTTAATGTGGTTTGGTGTGCAGTTCCAGCAGCAACCATGAACAAGGGTGGGCTTACAGGGCTGCCAGTCACTCACACACACACACACACACACACACACACACACACACACACACACACACACATACACACATATATATATAGGTGTATTGACAGGCATCTGGCCATGTGCGATCATGATACAAGGATTATGATTCAATATCTTACAGCATATTGCAAGACCTGTACAAGGTTTTAAAACAGGGTTCCTACAGGTTAAATTTAAGACATTTTAAGACTACTTAGAACAGAATTTAATGCCCATTTCACGCCATATTGGCAAAAATTCGTGCAAACTTAGCGATAATCGGTTCCTAATGTCAATAAAAAATTGTCAGGTTGGAAGAAGTGGGACTGAGTCGACTAACGTTACTGTCTTTGGAACTTGGACATTTAACAGACGCATTTAAACACAACAAAGCCAACGCGTTTACGGCAACATACCTTAAGACCTACCATATCAAATTTAACACATTTTAAAGACGTTTTTAATGCAGATTTGTAAATTTAAGAGTTTTAACCCTTTCATGCACAAATTATGAGAACCTTAATCAAAATTTTTTCCTGTGTGTTTTTATTCCTTTTTAGGCATGAAAGAAACAATGCGACTGAACATTTTCTTTTGAAAAATAAATAGAAATAAATAAATAAAAAAAAATAATTGAAAAAAAATTTAAAAATACATAAAAAAAAATAATAATAATAATGAAAAAAAAAACAAAAAAAATTCTTATGAACCTATTTTTCATGAAGTGGCAAAAATGTCCACACAGCTGGACACCACACGTTTAATTTTTGACGCACAGAAACATGTATTTACTGATAAATTGTGTGAAAACTATGGGGAGGGCTTGTAGTTCTGGGGGTTTATGATCAGGAGAGATCAACATAATGT